>NC_092717.1:14203787-14503787 GCF_047496885.1 Scyliorhinus torazame | reverse complement strand
CCTGCACAACAAAAAACCTGCACCAACAACAAACCTGCATCAACAACAAACCTGCACCAACAACAAGCTTTCACCAACAACAAACCTACACCAACAACAAACCGGCACCAACAACAAACCTGCACCAAGAATAAACCTGCACAAACAACAAACCTGCATTAACAACAAACCTGCACCAACAACAAACCTGCACCAACAGCAAACCTGCACCAACAACAAACCTGCACCAACAACAAACCTGCACCAAAAACAAACCTGCACCAATAACAAACCTACAACCAGAACAAACCTACACCAACAACACACCTGCACCAACAACAAACCTGCACCAACAATAAACCTGCACAAACAACAAACCTGCAATAACAACAAAACTGCAATAACAACAAACCTATACCAACAACAAACCTGCACCAACAGCAAACCTGCATCAACAACAAACCTGCACTAACAACAAACCTGCAACAACAACAAACCTACACCAACAACAAACCTGCATCAACAACAAACTTGCACTAACAACAAACCTGCAACATCAACAAACCTGCACCAACAACAAACCTACACCAACAATAAACCTGAACCAACAACAAACCAGCACCAACAACAAACCTACACCAACAACAAACCTGCACTAACAACAATCCTACACCAACAACAAACCTGCACCAACAAAAAACTTCCACCAACAACAAACGTGCATCAACAACAAACCGGCACCAACAGCAAACCAGCACCAACAACAAACTTGCATCAACAACAAACCTGCAGCAACAACAAACCTGCACCAACAACAAACCAACACCATTAACAAACCTGCACCAACAACAAACTTTCACCAACAATAAACCTGCATCAACAACAAACCGGCATCAACAGCAAACCAGCACCAACAACAAACCTACACCAACAACAAACCAACACCATTAAAAAACCTGCACCAACAACAAACTTTCACCAACAACAAACCAGCACCAACAACAAACCTACAATAACAACAAACCAGCACCAACAACAAACCTGCACCAACAACAAACCTACACCAACAACAAACCAACACCATCAACAAACCTTCACCAACAACAAACCTGCACCAACAACAAACTTTCACCAACAACAAACCTGCACCAACAATAAACTTGCACCATCAACAAACCTGCACCAACAATAAACCTGCATCACCAACAAAGCTGCATCAACAACAAACCGGCACCAACAGCAAACCTGCACCAACAACAAACCTGCACCAACAACAAACCTGCACCAACAACAAACCTGCACCAACAACAAACCTACAATAACAACAAACCTACATCAAAAACAAACCTGCATCAACAACAAACCAGCACCAACAACAAATCTGCACCAACAACAAACCTACATCAAAAACAAACCTGCACCAATAATTAACATGCATCAACAATAAACCTGTTCCAACAATAAACCTACACCAACAACAAACCAACACCATCAACAAACCTGCTTCAACAACAAACTTTCACCAACAACAAACCTGCATCAACAACAAACCTGCACCAACAACAAACCTGCACCAACAATTAACCTGCATCAACAACAAACCTGCACCAACAACAAACCTGCACCAACAACAATCTTTCACCATCAACAAACCTGCACCATCAACAAACCTGCACCAACAACAAACTTTCACCAACAACAAATCTGCACCAACAATAAACCTGCACCAACAACAAACCTGCACCAACAACAAACTTTCACCAACAACAAACCTGCACCAACAATAAACCTACACCAACAACAAACCTGCATCAACAACAACCTGCACCAACAACAAACCTGCACCAACAATTACCCTGCATCAACAATAAACCTGCATCAACAATAAACCTGCACCAACAATTAACCTGCATCAACAATAAACCTACACCAACAACAATCTTTCACCATCAACAAACCTGCACCAACAACAAACCAGCACCATCAACAAACCTGCACCAACAACAAACTTTCACCAACAACAAATCTGAACCAACAATAAACCTGCACCAACAACAAACCTGCACCAACAACAAACCTGCACCAACAAACCTGCATCAACAATAAACCTGCACCAACAACAAACCTGCACCAACAAAAAACCTGCACCAACAACAAGCTTTCACCAACAACAAACCTACACCAACAACAAACCTGCACCAACAAACCTGCATCAACAATAAACCTGCACCAACAACAAACCTGCACCAACAACAAACCTGCACCAACAACAAACCTGCACCAACAACAAACCTGCATCAACAACAAACCTGCACCAACAACAAGCTTTCACCAACAACAAACCTACACCAACAACAAACCTGCACCAACAACAAACATGCATCAACAACAAACCTGCACAACAAAAAACCTGCACCAACAACAAACCTGCATCAACAACAAACCTGCACCAACAACAAGCTTTCACCAACAACAAACCTACACCAACAACAAACCGGCACCAACAACAAACCTGCACCAAGAATAAACCTGCACAAACAACAAACCTGCATTAACAACAAACCTGCACCAACAACAAACCTGCACCAACAGCAAACCTGCACCAACAACAAACCTGCACCAACAACAAACCTGCACCAAAAACAAACCTGCACCAATAACAAACCTACAACCAGAACAAACCTACACCAACAACACACCTGCACCAACAACAAACCTGCACCAACAATAAACCTGCACAAACAACAAACCTGCAATAACAACAAAACTGCAATAACAACAAACCTATACCAACAACAAACCTGCACCAACAGCAAACCTGCATCAACAACAAACCTGCACTAACAACAAACCTGCAACAACAACAAACCTACACCAACAACAAACCTGCATCAACAACAAACTTGCACTAACAACAAACCTGCAACATCAACAAACCTGCACCAACAACAAACCAACACCAACAATAAACCTGAACCAACAACAAACCAGCACCAACAACAAACCTACACCAACAACAAACCTGCACTAACAACAATCCTACACCAACAACAAACCTGCACCAACAAAAAACTTCCACCAACAACAAACGTGCATCAACAACAAACCGGCACCAACAGCAAACCAGCACCAACAACAAACTTGCATCAACAACAAACCTGCAGCAACAACAAACCTGCACCAACAACAAACCAACACCATTAACAAACCTGCACCAACAACAAACTTTCACCAACAATAAACCTGCATCAACAACAAACCGGCATCAACAGCAAACCAGCACCAACAACAAACCTACACCAACAACAAACCAACACCATTAAAAAACCTGCACCAACAACAAACTTTCACCAACAACAAACCAGCACCAACAACAAACCTACAATAACAACAAACCAGCACCAACAACAAACCTGCACCAACAACAAACCTACACCAACAACAAACCAACACCATCAACAAACCTTCACCAACAACAAACCTGCACCAACAACAAACTTTCACCAACAACAAACCTGCACCAACAATAAACTTGCACCATCAACAAACCTGCACCAACAACAAACTTTCACCAACAACAAACCTGCACCAACAATAAACTTGCACCATCAACAAACCTGCACCAACAACAAACTTTCACCAACAACAAACCTGCACCAACAACAAACCTGCACCAACAAACCTGCATCAACAATAAACCTGCACCAACAACAAACCTGCACGAACAACAAACCTGCACCAACAACAAACCTGCACCAACAATAAACCTGCACCAACAATAAACCTACAACAACAACAAACCGACACCATCAACAAACCTGCACCAACAACAAACCTGCACCAACAACAAACCTACACCAACAACAAACCTGCACCAACAACAAACCTACACCATCAACAAACCTGCACCAACAACAAACTTTCGCCAACAACAAACCTGCACCAACAACAAACCTGCACCAACAACAAACCTGCATCAACAACAAACCTGCACCAACAACAAACCTACACCAACAACAAACCTGCACCAACAACAAACCTGCATCAACAACAAACCTGCATCAACAACAAACCTGCACCAACAACAAACCTGCATCAACAACAAACCTGCACCAACAACAAACCTACACCAACAACAAACCTGCACCAACAACAAACCTGCATCAACAACAAACCTGCATCAACAACAAACCTGCATCAACAACAAACCTGCACCAACAACAAACCTGCACCAACAACAAACCTGCATCAACAACAAACCTGCATCAACAACAAACCTGCACCAACAACAAACCTGCATCACCAACAAACCTGCATCACCAACAAACCTGCATCACCAACAAACCTGCACTAACACAAAACCTGCATCAACAACAAACCTGCATCACCAACAAACCTGCATCACCAACAAACCTGCATCACCAACAAACCTGCACTAACACCAAACCTGCATCAACAACAAACCTGCATCACCAACAAACCTGCATCACCAACAAACCTGCACTAACACAAAACCTGCACCACCAACAAACCTGCATCACCAACAAACCTGCACCACCAACAAACCTGCACCACCAACAAACCAGCACCAACAACAAACCTGCATCAACAACAAACCTGCATCACCAACAAACCTGCACTAACACAAAACCTGCACCAACAATAAACCTGCACCAACAACAAACCTGCACCAACAACAAACCTGCACAAACAACAAACCAACACCATCAACAAACCTGCACCAACAACAAACTTTCACCAACAACAAACCTGCACCAACAATAAACCTACACCATCAACAAACCTGCACCAACAACAAACTTTCACCAACAACAAACCTGCACCAACATTAAACCTACACCAACTACAAACCTGCATCAACATCAAACCTGCAGGACTTCTGGGTGCGGCGATGACCAGCTGAGTCGCACGTTTCGGCAGCTCCCTGTGAAACGGACTTTTGGGCTCTTGATAGGAGCCCCAACGGCAATTTTAACGGCTGAAAACACCGTGCGGTAAAACAGAAGGGTGTTCCCCCTGGACACGGATGGAAAAAGGAGAGGAAAGTGGCCGGATTGCAGCGGATCCTTTGGAACAACGGCAAGGAAGGCAAGCAGAAACCAAGATGGCGTCGGAAGGTGGCAGTTTCATATGGGGCCCTGAACAACAAGAGTTTTTGAAACGCTGCGTGGAGGAGATAAAAAAGGAAATGAAGAAAGAGTTGTTGGCCCCGATATTACAGGCGATTGAAGGGCTGAAAGAGGAACAAAAGACCCAGGAGCAGGAGCTTCGGGTCGTGAAGGCGAAAGCAGCAGAGAATGAAAACGATATACAGGGCCTGGTGGTGAAGTCGGAGATACAGGAGGCACACCAGAAACGATCTGTGGAGAGGTTGGAGGCACTGGAAAATAACGCAAGGAGGAACAACTTGAGGATTCTTGGCCTTCCTGAAGGTGTGGAGGGGGCGGACGTCGGGGCATATGTGAGCACGATGCTGCACTCGTTAATGGGAGTGGAGGCCCCGACGGGTCCGTTGGAGGTGGAGGGAGCATACCGAGTTATGGTGCGAGGATCGAGAGCAGGAGAAGCTCCCAGAGCCATAGTGGTGAGATTTCTCCGTTTTAAGGATAGAGAAATGGTCCTTAGATGGGCGAAGAAAACTCGGTGTAGTAAATGGGAGAACGCGGTGATCCGCGTCTATCAAGATTGGAGTGCGGAGGTGGCGAGAAGGAGGGCGAGCTTTAATCGGGCCAAAGCGGTACTTCACAAAAAAAAGATAAAGTTTGGAATGCTGCAACCGGCAAGACTGTGGGTCACATATCAAGGGAGGCACCACTACTTTGAGACGGCCGATGAAGCGTGGACTTTTATTGTAGAAGAAAAATTGGAATGATTGGACTACGAAAATGAACGTTTGGACAAAGTGGTGGGACGAGTGGGGGGGGGGGGCGAAGAGGGATTGTATGATTAATCCTGCGGTATGGTAACTTTTCTTTCTCCCACAGGTGGTGATGGGGGGAGGTGGGGAGGGAGAGGAGATGGGGCGTTGGCCATGGGAGGCGGGGCCGAGGGAGAGGCGCGGGCTTGGTTCCCGCGCTATGATAATTATGGCGGGAATAGAGAAGCAGGAAGGAGGGGGCGCCGCACGGGGCGAGCCGTGATCACGGGGGGAAGCCGAGGTCAGCCAGAGTTTGCTGACTTCTGGGAGCAACATGGGGGGAGTAATTACGCTAGCGGGGGGTCTCGCGGAGGGGGGGGGGAGGGGGGAATTACTGGGTTGCTGCTGCTGGGGAAAGGGGGGAGTGGGTACGGGAAAGGATGGGCGGGGGGCACCGTCTGGGAGAAATACAGCTGCGTGGGAACTGGGCGAGAAGCTGGAAAAAGATGATGGCTAACCGGCAAGGGGGGGGGGAGGGTGGGAAGCCCCCCAACTCGGCTGATCACGTGGAACATGAGGGGGCTTAACGGGCCGATAAAGAGGGCACGAGTACTCGCACACCTTAAGAAACTTAAAGCAGATGTGGTCATGTTACAGGAAACGCACCTGAAACTGATAGATCAGGTTAGGTTGCGCAAAGGATGGGTAGGGCAGGTGTTCCATTCGGGGCTGGATGCGAAAAACAGGGGGGTGGCTATATTAGTGGGGAAGCGGGTAATGTTCGAGGCAAAGACTATAGTGGCGGATAACGGGGGCAGATACGTGATGGTGAGTGGCAAATTACAGGGAGAGATGGTGGTGTTGGTAAACGTGTATGCCCCGAATTGGGACGATGCCAATTTTATGAGGCGAATGCTAGGACGCATCCCAGACCTAGAGACCGGAAAGCTGATAATGGGGGGAGACTTTAACACGGTGTTGGAACCAAGGATGGATAGGTCGAAGTCCAGGACTGGTAGGAGGCCGGCAGCAGCCAAGGTGCTTAAGGATTTTATGGAGCAGATGGGAGGGGTGGACCCGTGGAGATTCAGTAGACCTAGGAGTAAGGAGTTCTCGTTTTTCTCCTATGTCCATAAAGTCTATTCACGCATAGACTTTTTTGTGTTGGGTAGGGCATTGATCCCGAGGGTGAGGGGAACGGAATATACGGCTATAGCCATTTCGGATCATGCCCCACACTGGGTAGACTTGGAGATAGGGGAGGAAACAAGAGGGCGTCCACCCTGGAGAATGGACATGGGACTAATGGCGGATGAGGGGGTGTGCTTAAGGGTGAGGGGATGCATTGAAAAGTACTTGGAACTCAATGACAATGGGGAGGTTCAGGTGGGAGTGGCCTGGGAGGCGTTGAAGGCGGTGGTTAGGGGGGAGCTGATATCAATAAGGACACATAAAGGGAAGCAGGAGAGTAAGGAACGGGAGCGGTTGTTGCAAGAACTTTTGAGGGTGGACAGACAGTATGCGGAAGCACCGGAGGAGGGACTGTATAGGGAAAGGCAAAGGCTGCATGTGGAATTTGACTTGCTGACCACAGGCACTGCAGAGGCACAATGGAGGAAGGCGCAGGGTGTACAGTATGAATATGGAGAGAAGGCGAGCAGATTGCTGGCACACCAATTGAGGAAAAGGGGAGCAGCGAGGGAAATAGGGGGGGTGAGAGACGAAGATGGAGAGACGGAGCGGGGAGCGGAGAGAGTGAATGAAGTGTTTAAGACATTTTATAAAAAATTGTATGAAGCTCAACCCCCGGATGGGAGGGAGAGAATGATGGAGTTTTTGGATCGGCTGGAAATTCCCAAGGTGGAAGAGCAGGAAAGGATGGGATTGGGAGCACAGATCACGGTAGAAGAAGTGGTGAAAGGAATTAGGAACATGCAGACGGGAAAGGCTCCGGGACCGGACGGATTCCCAGTTGAATTTTACAGAAAATATTTGGACTTGCTCGCCCCGCTACTGATGAGGACCTTTAACGAGGCAAAGGAAAGGGGACAACTGCCCCCGACTATGTCAGAAGCAACGATATCGCTTCTTTTAAAGAAGGAAAAGGATCCGCTACAATGCGGGTCCTACAGACCAATCTCCCTCCTCAATGTAGATGCCAAGGTCTTGGCCAAGGTAATGGCAATGAGAATAGAGGAATGGGTCCCGGGGTTGGTTCATGAGGACCAAACTGGGTTTGTGAAGGGGAGACAGCTGAACACGAACATACGGAGATTGTTAGGGGTAATGATGATGGCCCCACCAGAGGGTGAAACGGAGATAGTAGTGGCGATGGATGCCGAGAAAGCATTTGATAGAGTGGAGTGGGATTATCTGTGGGAGGTGTTGAGGAGATTTGGGTTCGGAGAGGGGTATGTTAGATGGGTGCAGCTGTTGTATAGGGCCCCAGTGGCGAGTTTGGTCACGAATGGATGGGGATCGGCATATTTTCGGCTCCATAGAGGGACAAGGCAGGGATGTCCTCTGTCCCCATTACTGCTTGCACTGGCGATTGAGCCCCTGGCGATAGCGCTGAGAGGTTCCAAGGGATGGAGGGGAATACTTAGGGGAGGAGAAGAACACCGGGTATCTTTATATGCGGATGATCTGCTACTATATGTGGCGGATCCAGCGGAGGGGATGCCAGAAATAATGCGGATACTTGGGGAGTTTGGGGATTTTTCAGGGTATAAATTGAACATGGGGAAGAGTGAGCTGTTTGTGGTGCATCCAGGGGAGCAGAGTAGGGAAATAGAAGACCTACCGTTGAGGAAGGTAAGAAGAGACTTTCGTTACCTGGGGATCCAGATAGCTAAGAATTGGGGCACATTGCACAGGCTAAATTTGACGCGGTTGGTGGAACAGATGGAGGAAGATTTCAAGAGATGGGATATGGTAGCATTGTCAATGGCAGGGAGGGTGCAGGCGGTTAAGATGGTGGTCCTCCCGAGATTCCTCTTTGTGTTTCAGTGTCTCCCGGTGGTGATCACGAAGGCTTTTTTCAAAAGGATAGAAAAGAGTATCATGGGTTTTGTTTGGGCCGGGAAGACTCCGAGAGTGAGGAAGGGATTCTTACAGCGTAGTAGGGATAGGGGGGGGCTGGCACTACCGAGCCTAAGTGAGTATTATTGGGCCGCTAATATTTCAATGGTGAGTAAGTGGATGGGAGAGGAGGAAGGAGCGGCGTGGAAGAGATTAGAGAGGGCGTCCTGTAGGGGGACCAGCCTGCAGGCTATGGTGACAGCCCCATTGCCGTTCTCACCAAGGAACTATACCACGAGTCCGGTGGTGGTAGCTACACTGAAGATTTGGGGACAGTGGAGACGACATAGGGGAAAGACCGGAGCACTGGGGGGGTCCCCGATAAGAAACAACCATAGGTTTGCCCCGGGGGGAATGGATGGGGGATATGGAATGTGGCAAAGAGCAGGTATAACGCAATTGAAAGATCTATTTGTGGATGGGAAGTTTGCGAGTCTGGGAGCGCTGACCGAGAAATATGGGTTGCCCCAAGGGAATGCATTCAGGTACATGCAATTGAGGGCTTTTGTGAGGCAACAGGTGAGGGAATTCCCGCAGCTCCCGACACAAGAGGTGCAGGACAGAGTCATCTCAAAGAAATGGGTGGGGGACGGTAAGGTGTCGGATATATATAGGGAAATGAGAGACGAAGGGGAGACTATGATGGACGAACTAAAAGGGAAATGGGAAGAAGAGCTAGGGGAGGAGATTGAGGAGGGGATGTGGGCAGATGCCCTAAACAGGGTAAACTCGTCGTCCTCGTGCGCCAGGCTAAGCCTGATTCAGTTCAAGGTATTACACAGGGCATATATGACTGGAACACGGCTCAGTAAATTTTTTGGGGTGGAGGATAGGTGTGCGAGGTGCTCGAGAAGCCCAGCGAATCATACCCATATGTTTTGGTCATGCCCGGCACTACAGGGGTTTTGGATGGGGGTGACAAAGGTGCTTTCGAAAGTAGTAGGAGTCCGGGTCGAACCAAGCTGGGGGTTGGCTATATTTGGGGTTGCACAAGAGCCGGGAGTGCAGGAGGCGAAAGAGGCCGATGTTTTGGCCTTTGCGTCCCTAGTAGCCCGGCGCAGAATATTGCTAATGTGGAAAGAAGCCAAGCCCCCGGGGGTGGAGACCTGGATAAATGAAATGGCGGGGTTCATAAAGTTGGAGCGGATTAAGTTCGTCCTAAGGGGGTCGGCTCAAGGGTTTACTAGGCGGTGGCAACCGTTCGTCGAATATCTTGCGGAAAGATAGATAGGGGAGAACAAAGAAGGCAGCAGCAGCGGCCAGGACTTGGGGGGGGGGGGGGGGAGGGATGGGGGGGGGGGATGGGGGGGGGGGGTGGTGTGTGGCCTGAGACAAGGCAGTTGCCAATTAGGGCTAGCTTTTATTTTTTTATTTTTTTGTTATTTAATATTTATTTATTTGTTGTTTTTGTTTAAATTTAAAAAGGTCATTATTATCTGTATTGTTACAATGTTGTGTAAAAGATGCACAATGTACTGTGTTGGTTGACCAAAAATTTTCAATAAAATATTATTTTAAAAAAAACATCAAACCTGCACCAACAACAAACTTTCACCAACAACAAACCTGCCCCAACAATAAACCTGCACCAACAACAAAACAACACCATCAACAAACCTGCACCAACAACAAACTTTCACCAACAACAAACCTGTACCAACAATAAACCTACACCAACAACAAACCTGCATCAACAACAAACCTGCATCAACAACAAACCGGCACCAACAGCAAACCAGCACCAACAACAAACCTGCATCAACAACAAACCGGCACCAACAGCAAACCTGCACCAACAACAAACCTGCATCAACAACAAACCAGCACCAACAACAAACCTGCACCAACAACAAACGGGCACCAACAGCAAACCAGCACCAACAACAACCCTGCATCAACAACAAGCCGGCACCAACAGCAAACCAGCACCAACAACAAACCGGCACCAACAGCAAACCAGCACCAACAACAAACCGGCACCAACAGCAAACTTTCACCAACAACAAACCTGCACCAACAACAAACCAACACCATCAACAAACCTGCACCAACAACAAACATAGAACAACATAGAAAATACAGCACAGAACAGGCCCTTCGGCCCACGATGTTGTGCCGAACCTTTGTCCTAGATTAATCATAGATTATCATTGAATTTACAGTGCAGAAGGAGGCCATTCGGCCCTTTGAGTCTGCACCGGCTCTTGGAAAGAGCACCCTACCCAAACTCAACACCTTCACCCAACACCAAGGGCAATTTGGACATTAAGGGCAATTTATCATTGGCCAATTCACCTAACCTGCACATCTTTGGATTGTGGGAGGAAACCGGAGCACCCGGAGGAAACCCACGCAGACACGGGGAGGACGTGCAGACTCCGCACAGTCAGTGACCCAAGCCGGAATCGAACCTGGGACCCTGGAGCTGTGAAGCAATTGTGCTATCCACAATGCTACCGTGCTGCCCTTGAGAACAAATAAATCTACACTATATCATTTAACCGTAATCCATGTACCTATCCAATAGCTGCTTGAAGGTCCCTAATGTTTCCGACTCAACTACTTCCACAGGCAGTGCATTCCATGCCCCCACTACTCTCTGGGTAAAGAACCTACCTCTGATATCCCTCCTATATCTTCCACCTTTCACCTTAAATTTATGTCCCCTTGTAATGGTTTGTTCCACCCGGGGAAAAAGTCTCTGACTGTCTACTCTATCTATTCCCCTGATCATCTTATAAACCTCTATCAAGTCGCCCCTCATCCTTCTCCGTTCTAATGAGAAAAGGCCTAGCACCCTCAACCTTTCCTCGTAAGACCTACTCTCCATTCCAGGCAACATCCTGGTAAATCTTCTTTGCACCTTTTCCAAAGCTTCCACATCCTTCCTAAAATGAGGCGACCAGAACTGTACACAGTACTCCAAATGTGGCCTTACCAAAGTTTTGTACAGCTGCATCATCACCTCACGGCTCTTAAATTCAATCCCTCTGTTAATGAACGCGAGCACACCATAGGCCTTCTTCACAGCTCTATCCACTTGAGTGGCAACTTTCAAAGATGTATGAACATAGACCCCAAGATCTCTCTGCTCCTCCACATTGCCAAGAACTCTACCGTTAACCCTGTATTCCGCATTCATATTTGTCCTTCCAAAATGGACAACCTCACACTTTTCAGGGTTAAACTCCATCTGCCACTTCTCAGCCCAACTCTGCATCCTATCTATGTCTCTTTGCAGCCGACAACAGCCCTCCTTACTATCCACAACTCCACCAATCTTCGTATCATCTGCAAATTTACTGACCCACCCTTCAACTCCCTCATCCAAGTCATTAATGAAAATCACAAACAGCAGAGGACCCAGAACTGATCCCTGCGGTACACCACAGGTAACTGGGATCCAGGCTGAATATTTGCCATCCACCACCACTCTCTGACTTCTATCGGTTAGCCAGTTTGTTATCCAACTGGCCAAATTTCCCACTATCCCATGCCTCCTTACTTTCTGCATAAGCCTACCATGGGGAACTTTATCAAATGCCTTACTAAAATCCATGTACACTACATCCACTGCTTTACCTTCATCCACATGCTTGGTCACCTCCTCAAAGAATTCAATAAGATTTGTAAGGCAAGACCTACCCCTCACAAATCCGTGCTGACTATCCCTAATCAAGCAGTGTCTTTCCAGATGCTCAGAAATCCTATCCTTCAGTACCCTTTCCATTACTTTGCCTACCACCGAAGTAAGACTAACTGGCCTGTAATTCCCAGGGTTATCCTTAGTCCCTTTTTTGAACAGGGGCACGACATTCGCCACTCTCCAATCCCCTGGTACCACCCCTGTTGACAGTGAGGACGAAAAGATCATTGCCAACGGCTCTGCAATTTCATCTCTTGCTTCCCATAGAATCCTTGGATATATCCCGTCAGGCCCGGGGGACTTGTCTATCCTCAAGTTTTTCAAAATGCCCAACACATCTTCCTTCCTAACAAGTATTTCCTCGAGCTTACCAATCTGTTTCACACTGTCCTCTCCAACAATATCGCCCCTCTCATTTGTAAATACAGAAGAAAAGTACTCGTTCAAGACCTCTCCTATCTCTTCAGACTCAATACACAATCTCCCGCTACTGTCCTTGATCGGACCTACCCTCGCTCTAGTCATTCTCATATTTCTCACATATGTGTAAAAGGCCTTGGGGTTTTCCTTGATCCTACCCGCCAAAGATTGTTCATGCCCTCTCTTAGCTCTCCTAATCCCTTTCTTCAGTTCCCTCCTGGCTATCTTGTATCCCTCCAATGCCCTGTCTGAACCTTGTTTCCTCAGCCTTACATAAGTCACCTTTTTCCTCTTAACAAGACATTCAACCTCTCTTGTCAACCATGGTTCCCTCACTCGACCATCTCTTCCCTGCCTGACAGGGACATACATATCAAGGACACGTAGCACGTGTTCCTTGAACAAGTTCCACATTTCATTTGTGTCCTTCCCTGCCAGCCTATGTTCCCAACTTATGCACTTCAATTCTTGTCTGACAACATCGTATTTACCCTTCCCCCAATTGTAAACCTTGCCCTGTTGCACGTACCTATCCCTCTCCATTACTAAAGTGAAAGTCACAGAATTGTGGTCACTATCTCCAAAATGCTCCCCCACTAACAAATCTATCACTTGCCCTGGCTCATTACCCAGTACTAAATCCAATATTGCCCCTCCTCTGGTCGGACAATCTACATACTGCGTTAGAAAAGCTTCCTGGACACACTGCACAAACACCACCCCATCCAAACTATTTGATCTAAAGAGTTTCCACTCAATATTTGGGAAGTTAAAGTCGCCCATGACTACTACCCTATGACTTCTGCACCTTTCCAAAATCTGTTTCCCAATCTGTTCCTCCACATCTCTGCTACTATTGGGGGGCCTATAGAAAACTCCTAACAAGGTGACTGCTCCTTTCCTATTTCTGACTTCAACCCATACTACCTCAGTAGGCTGATACTCCTCGAACTGCCTTTCTGCAGCTGTTATACTATCTCTAATTAATAATGCCACCCCCCCACCTCTTTTACCACCCTCCCTAATCTTATTGAAACATCTATAACCAGGGACCTCCAACAACCATTTCTGCCCCTCTTCTATCCAAGTTTCCGTGATGGCCACCACATCGTAGTCCCAAGTACCGATCCATGCCTTAAGTTCACCCACCTTATTCCTGATGCTTCTTGCGTTGAAGTATACACACTTCAACCCCTCTCCGTGCCTGCAAGTACTCTCCTTTGTCAGTGTTCCCTTCCCCACTGCCTCATTACACGCTTTCGCGTCCTGAATATCGGCAACCTTAGTTGCTGGACTACAAATCCGGTTCCCATTCCCCTGCCAAATTAGTTTAAACCCTCCCGAAGAGTACTAGAAAACCTCCCTCCCAGGATATTGGTGCCCCTCTGGTTCAGATGCAACCCGTCCTGCTTGTACAGGTCCCACATTCCCCAGAATGCGCTCCAATTATCCAAATACCTGAAGCCCTCCCTCCTACACCATTCCTGCAGCCACGTGTTCAACTGCACTCTCTCCCTAATCCTAGCCTCGCTATCACGTGGCACCGGCAACAAACCAGAGATGACAACTCTGTCTGTCCTGGCTTTTAACTTCCAGCCTAACTCCCTAAACTTGTTTATTACCTCCACACCCCTTTTCCTACCTATGTCGTTGGTAAACATGCATCAACAACAAACCTGCACCAACAACACACCTGCACCAACAACAAACCTGCACCAACAATAAACCTGCACAAACAACAAACCTGCACAAACAACAAACCTGCACCAAAAACAAACCTGCACCAACAGCAAACCTACACCAACAACAAACCTGCACCAACAATAAACCTACAACAACAACAAACCTGCAATAACAACAAACCTACACCAACAACAAACCTGCACCAACAACAAACCTGCATCGACAACAAACCTGCACTAACAACAAACCTGCAACAGCAACAAACCTGCACCAACAACAAACCTACACCAACAATAAACCTGCACCAACAACAAACCTGCACCAACAACAAACCTGCACCAACAACAAACCAGCACCAACAACAAACCTACACCAACAACAAACCTGCACGAACAACAAACCTGCACCACCAATAAACCTGCATCACCAACAAACCTGCACTAACAACAATCCTACACCAACAACAAACCTACACCAACAACAAACTTTCACCAACAACAAACCTGCATCACCAACAAACCTGCACTAACAACAATCCTACACCAACAACAAACCTACACCAACAACAAACTTTCACCAACAACAAACCTGCATCAACAACAAACCTGCACCAACAATTAACCTGCATCAACAATAAACCTGCACCAACAACAAACCTACACCAACAACAAACCAACACCATCAACAAACCTGCACCAACAACAAACTTTCACCAACAACAAATCTGCACCAACAATAAACCAACACCAACAACAAACCTACACCAACAACAAACCAACACCATCAACAAACCTGCACCATCAACAAACCTGCACCAACAACAAACTTTCACCAACAACAAACCTGCATCAACAACAAACCTGCACCAACAACAAACCTACACCAACAACAAACCTGCACCAACAACAAACCTGCACCAACAACAAACTTTCACCAACAAAAACCTGCACCAACAACAAATATGCATCAACAACAAACCTGCACCATCAACAAACCTGCACCAAAAATTAACCTGCATCAACAATAAACCTGCACCATCAACAAACCTGCACCAACAACAAACTTTCAACAACAACAAACCTGCAACAACAACAAACCTACACCAACAACAAACCTGCATCAACAACAAACCTGCACCAACAACAAACCTACACCAACAACAAACCTACACCAACAACAAACCTGCACCAACAACAAACCAGCACCAACAACAAACCTACACCAACAACAAACCTACACCAACAACAAACCTGCACCAACAACAAACCTGCACGAACAGCAAACTTGCACCACCAATAAACCTGCACCAACAACAAACCAGCACCAACAATAAACCTGCATCACCAACAAACCTGCACTAACAACAATCCTACACCAACAACAAACCTGCACCAACAAAAAACTTTCACCAACAACAAACCTGCATCAACAACAAACCGGCACCAACAGCAAACCAGCACCAACAACAAACTTGCATCAACAATAAACCTGCACCAACAATTAACCTGCATCAACAATAAATCTGCACCAACAATAAACCTACACCAACAACAAACCAACACCATTAACAAACCTGCACCAACAACAAACTTTCACCAACAACAAACCAGCACCAGCAACAAACCTGCACCAACAACAAATCTACACCAACAACAAACCAACACCATCAACAAACCTGCACCAACAACAAACTTTCACCAACAACAAACCTGCACCAACAATAAACTTGCACCATCAACAAACCTGCACCAACAACAAACTTTCACCAACAACAAATCTGCACCAACAATAAACCTACACCAACAACAAACCTGCACCAACAACAAACCTGCACCAACAAACCTGCATCAACAATAAACCTGCACCAACAACAAACCTGCACCAACAATAAACCTGCACCAACAATAAACCTACACCAACAACAAACCGACACCAACAATAAACCTGCACCAACAACAAACCTGCACCAACAACAAACCTACACCAACAACAAACATGCACCAACAACAAACCAGCACCAACAACAAACCTACACCAACAACAAACCTGCACGAACAACAAACCTGCACCACCAATCAACCAGCATCACCAACAAACCTGCACTAACAACAATCCTACACCAACAACAAACCTACACCAACAACAAACTTTCACCAACAACAAACCTGCATCACCAACAAACCTGCACTAACAACAATCCTACACCAACAACAAACCTACACCAACAACAAACTTTCACCAACAACAAACCTGCATCACCAACGAACCTGCACCAACAATTAACCTGCATCAACAATAAACCTGCACCAACAACAAACCTACACCAACAACAAACCAACACCATCAACAAACCTGCACCAACAACAAACTTTCGCCAACAACAAACCTACACCAACAACAAACCAACACCATCAACAAACCTGCACCAACAACAAACTTTCACCAACAACAAACCTGCATCAACAACAAACCTGCACCAACAACAAACCTACACCAGCAACAAACCTGCACCAACAACAAACTTTCACCAACAAAAACCTGCACCAACAATAAACCTGCACCATCAACAAACCTGCACCAACAACAAACTTTCACCAACAAAAACCTGCACCAACAATAAACCTGCACCATCAACAAATCTGCACCAACAACAAACTTTCACCAACAACAAATCTGCACCAACAATAAACCTACACCAACAACAAACCTGCATCAACAACAAACCTGCACCAACAACAAACTTTCACCAACAACAAAACTGCATCAAAAACAAACCGGCATCAACAGCAAACCAGCACCAACAACAAACCTGCACCAACAACAAACCTGTACCAACAATAAACCTACACCAACAACAAACCAACACCATTAACAAACCTGCACCAACAACAAACTTTCACCAACAACAAACCAGCACCAGCAACAAACCTGCACCAACAACAAACCTACACCAACAACAAACCAACACCATCAACAAACCTGCACCAACAACAAACTTTCACCAACAACATACCTGCACCAACAATAAACTTGCACCATCAACAAACCTGCACCAACAACAAACTTTCACCAACAACAAATCTGCACCAACAATAAACCTACACCAACAACAAACCTGCACCAACAACAAACCTGCACCAACAAACCTGCATCAACAATAAACCTGCACCAACAACAAACCTGCACCAACAATAAACCTGCACCAACAATAAACCTACACCAACAACAAACCGACACCAACAATAAACCTGCACCAACAACAAACCTGGACCAACAACAAACCTACACCAACAACAAACATGCACCAACAACAAACCAGCACCAACAACAAACCTACACCAACAACAAACCTGCACGAACAACAAACCTGCACCACCAATCAACCAGCATCACCAACAAACCTGCACTAACAACAATCCTACACCAACAACAAACCTACACCAACAACAAACTTTCACCAACAACAAACCTGCATCACCAACAAACCTGCACTAACAACAATCCTACACCAACAACAAACCTACACCAACAACAAACTTTCACCAACAACAAACTTTCACCAACAACAAACCTGCATCAACAACAAACCTGCACCAACAATTAACCTGCATCAACAATAAACCTGCACCAACAACAAACCTTCACCAACAACAAACCAACACCATCAACAAACCTGCACCAACAACAAACGTTCACCAACAACAAACCTGCACCAACAATAAACCTGCACCATCAACAAACCTGCACCAACAACAAACTTTCACCAACAACAAACCTGCATCAACAACAAACCTGCACCAACAACAAACCTACACCAGCAACAAACCTGCACCAACAACAAACTTTCACCAACAAAAACCTGCACCAACAATAAACCTGCACCATCAACAAACCTGCACCAACAATAAACTTTCACCAACAAAAACCTGCACCAACAATAAACCTGCACCATCAACAAATCTGCACCAACAACAAACTTTCACCAACAACAAATCTGCACCAACAATAAACCTACACCAACAACAAACCTGCATCAACAACAAACCTGCACCAACAACAAACTTTCACCAACAACAAAACTGCATCAAAAACAAACCGGCATCAACAGCAAACCAGCACCAACAACAAACCTGCACCAACAACAAACCTACAATAACAGCAAACCAGCACCAACAACAAATATGCATCAACAATTAACCTGCATCAACAATAAACCTGCACCAACAATAAACCTACACCAACAATAAATCAACACCATCAACAAACCTGCACCAACAACAAACTTTCACCAACAAAAAAACCTGCGCCAACAATAAACCTACACCAACAACAAACCTGCATCAACAACAAACCTGCACCAACAACAAACTTTCACCAACAACAAACCTGCACCAACAATAAACCTGCATCACCAACAAAGCTGCATCAACAACAAAACAGCACCAACAACAAACCTGCACCAACAACAAACCTACAATAACAACAAACCTGCATCAACAACAAACCTGCACCAACAACAATCCTGCACCAACAATTAAACTGCATCAACAATAAACCTGCATCAACAATAAACCTGCACCAACAATTAACCTGCATCAACAAGAAACCTGCACCAACAACAATTTTTAACCAACAACAAACCTGCACCAACAACAAACCTGCAGCAACAACAAACTTTCACCAACAACAAATCTGCACCAACAATAAACCTACACCAACAACAAACCTGCACCAACAACAAACCTGCACCAACAAACCTGCATCAACAATAAACCTGCACCAACAAAAACCTGCACCAACAACAAACCTACTCCAACAACAAACCTGCACCAACAACAAACATGCATCAACAACAAACCTGCACCAACAACACACCTGCACCAACAACAAACCTGCACCAACAATAAACCTGCACAAACAACAAACCTGCATTAACAACAAACCTGCACCAACAACAAACCTGCACCAACAGCAAACCTGCACCAACAACAAACCTGCACCAACAACAAACCTACACCAACAACAATCCTACACCAACAACACACCTGCACCAACAGCAAACCTGCACCAACAATAAACCTGCACAAACAACAAACCTGCAATAACAACAAACCTGCAATAACAACAAACCTACACCAACAACAAACCTGCACTAACAACAAACCTGCAACAACAACAAACCTACACCAACAACAAACCTGCATCAACAACAAACTTGCACTAACAACAAACCTGCAACATCAACAAACCTGCACCAACAACAAACCTACACCAACAATAAACCTGCACCAACAGCAAACCAGCACCAACAACAAACCTACACCAACAACAAACCTACACCAACAACAAACCTGCACCAACAACAAACCAGCACCAACAACAAACCTACACCAACTACAAACCTACACCAACAACAAACCTGCACCAACAACAAACCTGCACGAACAGCAAAGTTGCACCACCAATAAACCTGCACCAACAACAAACCAGCACCAACAATAAACCTGCATCACCAACAAACCTGCACTAACAACAATCCTACACCAACAAAAAACCTGCACCAACAAAAAACTTTCACCAACAACAAACCTGCATCAACAACAAACCGGCACCAACAGCAAACCAGCACCAACAACAAACTTGCACCAACAACAAACCTGCATCAACAATTACATCTGCATCAACAATAAACCTGCAGCAACAATAAACCTACACCAACAACAAACCAACACCATTAACAAACCTGCACCAACAACAAACCTGCATCAACAACAAACTTGCACTAACAACAAACCTGCAACATCAACAAACCTGCACCAACAACAAACCTACACCAACAATAAATCTGCACCAACAGCAAACCAGCACCAACAACAAACCTACACCAACAACAAACCTACACCAACAACAAACCTACACCAACAACACACCTGCACCAACAGCAAACCTGCACCAACAATAAACCTGCACAAACAACAAACCTGCAATAACAACAAACCTGCAATAACAACAAACCTACACCAACAACAAACCTGCACTAACAACAAACCTGCAACAACAACAAACCTACACCAACAACAAACCTGCATCAACAACAAACTTGCACTAACAACAAACCTGCAACATCAACAAACCTGCACCAACAACAAACCTACACCAACAATAAACCTGCACCAACAGCAAACCAGCACCAACAACAAACCTACACCAACAACAAACCTACACCAACAACAAACCTGCACCAACAACAAACCAGCACCAACAACAAACCTACACCAACTACAAACCTACACCAACAACAAACCTGCACCAACAACAAACCTGCACGAACAGCAAAGTTGCACCACCAATAAACCTGCACCAACAACAAACCAGCACCAACAATAAACCTGCATCACCAACAAACCTGCACTAACAACAATCCTACACCAACAAAAAACCTGCACCAAAAAAAAACTTTCACCAACAACAAACCTGCATCAACAACAAACCGGCACCAACAGCAAACCAGCACCAACAACAAACTTGCACCAACAACAAACCTGCACCAACAATTACATCTGCATCAACAATAAACCTGCAGCAACAATAAACCTACACCAACAACAAACCAGCACCAACAATAAACCTGCATCACCAACAAACCTGCACTAACAACAATCCTACACCAACAACAAACCTGCACCAACAATTAACCTGCACCAACAATAAACCTGCACCAACAATAAACCTACACCAACAACAAATCAACACCATCAACAAACCTGCACCAACAACAAACTTTCACCAAGAACAAACCTGCACCAACAATAAACCTACACCAACAACAAACCTGCATCAACAACAAACCTGCACCAACAACAAACTTTCACCAACAACAAACCTGCACCAACAATAAATCTGCACCAACAACAAACCTGCACCAACAGCAAACCTACACCAACAACAAACCTGCACCAACAATAAACCTGCACCAACAGCAAACCAGCACCAACAACAAACCTACACCAACAACAAACCTACACCAACAACAAACCTGCACCAACAACAAACCAGCACCAACAACAAACCTACACCAACAACAAACCTACACCAACAACAAACCTGCACCAACAACAAACCTGCACGAACAGCAAACCTGCACCAACAACAAACCTACACCAACAACAAACCTGCACCAACAACAAACCTGCACCAACAAAAAACTTTCAACAACAACAAACCTGCACGAACAGCAAACCCGCACCAACAACAAACTTGCATCAACAACAAACCTGCACCAACAATTAACCTGCATCAACACCAAACCAACACCATTAACAAACCTGCACCAACAACAAACCTGCACGAACAGCAAACTTGCACCAACAACAAACCGGCACTAACAACAAACCTGCACCAACAAAAAACTTTCACCAACAACAAACCTGCACCAACAGCAAACCAGCACCAACAACAAACCTGCACCAACAACAAACCTGCACCAACAACAAACCTGCACCAACAACAAACCTGCACCAACAATTAACCTGCATCAACAACAAACCAACACCATTAACAAACCTGCATCAACAACAAACCTGCACCAACAATAAACCTACACCAACAACAAACCAACACCATTAACAAACCTGCACCAACAACAAACTTTCACCAACAACAAACCTACATCAACAACAAACCGGCATCAACAGCAAACCAGCACCAATAACAAACATGCACCAACAACAAACCTACAATAACAACAAACCAGCACCAACAACAAACCTACACCAACAACAAACCAACACCATCAACAAACCTACACCAACAACAAACCTACACCAACAACAAACCTGCACCAACAACAAACCTACACCAACAACAAACCTACACCAACAACAAACCTGCACCAACAACAAACCAGCACCAACAACAAACCTACACCAACAACAAACCTGCACCAACAACAAACCTGCACCAACAACAAACCAGCACCAACAACAAACCTACACCAACAACAAACCTGCACCATCAACAAACCTGCACCAACAACAAACCAGCACCAACAACAAACCTGCTCCAACAACAAACTTTCATCAAGAACAAACCTGCATCAACAACAAACTGGCATCAACAGAAAACCAGCACCAACAACAAACCTACAATAATAACAAACCAGCACCAACATCAAACCAGCACCAACAACAAACCTACAATAACAACAAACCAGCACCAACAACAAACCTGCATCAACAACAAACCAGCACCAACAGCAAACTAGCACCAAAAACAAACCTGCATGAACAACAAACCTGCACCAACAATTAACCTACACCAACAACAAATCAACACCATCAACAAACCTGCACCAACAACAAACTTTCACCAAGAACAAACCTGCACCAACAACAAACCTGCATCAACAACAAACCTGCACCAACAACAAACTTTCACCAACAACAAACCAGCACCAACAACAAACCTGCATCACCAACAAAGCTGCATCAACAACAAACCGGGACCAACAGCAAACCTACACCAACAACAATCCTGCATCAACAACAAACCTGCACCAACAGCAAACCAGCACCAACAACAAACCTACAATAACAGCAAACTTACACCAACAACAAACCTACATCAACAACAAACCTGCATCGACAATGAACCTGCACCAACAACAAACCTACACCAACAACAAACTTTCACCAGCAACAAACCTGCACCAACAACAAACTTTCACCAACAACAAACCTGCACCAACAATAAACCAACACCATCAACAAACCTGCACCAACAACAAACCTGCATCAACAACAAACTTTCACCAACAACAAAGCTGCACCAACAATAAACCTGCACCAACAACAAACATGCATCAACAATAAACCTGCACGAACAACACACCTGCACCAACAACAAACCTGCACCAACAATAAACCTGCACAAACAACAAACCTGCAATAACAACAAACCTGCACCAACAACAAACATGCATCAACAACAAACCTGCACCAACAATTAACCTGCACCAACAATAAACCTGCACCAACAATAAACCTACACCAACAACAAATCAACACCATCAACAAACCTGCACCAACAACAAACTTTCACCAACAATAAACCTACACCAGCAACAAACCTGCACCAACAACAAACCTGCACCAACAAACCTGCATCAACAATAAACCTGCACCAACAAAAACCTGCACCAACAACAAACCTACTCCAACAACAAACCTGCACCAACAACAAACATGCATCAACAACAAACCTGCACCAACAACACACCTGCACCAACAACAAACCTGCACCAACAATAAACCTGCACAAACAACAAACCTGCATTAACAACAAACCTGCACCAACAACAAACCTGCACCAACAGCAAACCTGCACCAACAACAAACCTGCACCAACAACAAACCTACACCAACAACAAACCTACACCAACAACACACCTGCACCAACAGCAAACCTGCACCAACAATAAACCTGCACAAACAACAAACCTGCAATAACAACAAACCTGCAATAACAACAAACCTACACCAACAACAAACCTGCACTAACAACAAACCTGCAACAACAACAAACCTACACCAACAACAAACCTGCATCAACAACAAACTTGCACTATCAACAAACCTGCAACATCAACAAACCTGCACCAACAACAAACCTACACCAACAATAAACCTGCACCAACAGCAAACCAGCACCAACAACAAACCTACACCAACAACAAACCTACACCAACAACAAACCTGCACCAACAACAAACCAGCACCAACAACAAACCTACACCAACTACAAACCTACACCAACAACAAACCTGCACCAACAACAAACCTGCACGAACAGCAAAGTTGCACCACCAATAAACCTGCACCAACAACAAACCAGCACGAACAATAAACCTGCATCACCAACAAACCTGCACTAACAACAATCCTACACCAACAAAAAACCTGCACCCACAAAAAACTTTCACCAACAACAAACCTGCATCAACAACAAACCGGCACCAACAGCAAACCAGCACCAACAACAAACTTGCACCAACAACAAACCTGCACCAACAATTAACCTGCATCAACAATAAACCTGCAGCAACAATAAACCTACACCAACAACAAACCAACACCATTAACAAACCTGCACCAACAACAATCATGCATCAACAACAAACCTGCACCAACAATTAACCTGCACCAACAATAAACCTGCACCAACAATAAACCTACACCAACAACAAATCAACACCAACAATAAACCTACACCAACAACAAACCTGCATCAACAACAAACCTGCACCAACAACAAACTTTCACCAACAACAAACCTGCACCAACAATAAATCTGCACCAACAACAAACCTGCACCAACAGCAAACCTACACCAACAACAAACCTGCACCAACAATAAACCTGCACCAACAGCAAACCAGCACCAACAACAAACCTACACCAACAACAAACCTACACCAACAACAAACCTGCACCAACAACAAACCAGCACCAACAACAAACCTACACCAACAACAAACCTACACCAACAACAAACCTGCACCAACAACAAACCTGCACGAACAGCAAACCTGCACCAACAACAAACCTACACCAACAACAAACCTGCACCAACAAAAAACTTTCAACAACAACAAACCTGCACGAACAGCAAACCCGCACCAACAACAAACTTGCATCAACAACAAACCTGCACCAACAATTAACCTGCATCAACACCAAACCAACACCATTAACAAACCTGCACCAACAACAAACCTGCACGAACAGCAAACTTGCACCAACAACAAACCGGCACTAACAACAAACCTGCACCAACAAAAAACTTTCACCAACAACAAACCTGCACCAACAGCAAACCAGTACCAACAACAAACCTGCACCAACAACAAACCTGCACCAACAACAAACCTGCACCAACAACAAACCTGCACCAACAATTAACCTGCATCAACAACAAACCAACACCATTAACAAACCTGCATCAACAACAAACCTGCACCAACAATAAACCTACACCAACAACAAACCAACACCATTAACAAACCTGCACCAACAACAAACTTTCACCAACAACAAACCTGCATCAACAAATAACCGGCATCAACAGCAAACCAGCACCAATAACAAACATGCACCAACAACAAACCTACAATAACAACAAACCAGCACCAACAACAAACCTACACCAACAACAAACCAACACCATCAACACCCTGCACCAACAACAAACTTTCACCAACAACAAACCAGCACCAACAACAAACCTACACCAACAACAAACCTACACCAACAACAAACCTGCACCAACAACAAACCAGCACCAACAACAAACCTACACCAACAACAAACCTGCACCATCAACAAACCTGCACCAACAACAAACCAGCACCAACAACAAACCTGCTCCAACAACAAACTTTCATCAAGAACAAACCTGCATCAACAACAAACTGGCATCAACAGAAAACCAGCACCAACAACAAACCTACAATAATAACAAACCAGCACCAACAACAAACCAACACCAACAACAAACCTACAATAACAACAAACCAGCACCAACAACAAACCTGCATCAACAACAAACCAGCACCAACAGCAAATTAGCACCAAAAACAAACCTGCATGAACAACAAACCTGCACCAACAATTAACCTACACCAACAACAAATCAACACCATCAACAAACCTGCACCAACAACAAACTTTCACCAAGAACAAACCTGCAGCAACAACAAACCTGCATCAACAACAAACCTGCACCAACAACAAACTTCCACCAACAACAAACCAGCACCAACAACAAACCTGCATCACCAACAAAGCTGCATCAACAACAAACCGGGACCAACAGCAAACCTACACCAACAACAATCCTGCATCAACAACAAACCTGCACCAACAGCAAACCAGCACCAACAACAAACCTACAATAACAGCAAACTTACACCAACAACAAACCTACATCAACAACAAACCTGCATCGACAATGAACCTGCACCAACAACAAACCTACACCAACAACAAACTTTCACCAGCAACAAACCTGCACCAACAACAAACTTTCACCAACAACAAACCTGCACCAACAATAAACCAACACCATCAACAAACCTGCACCAACAACAAACCTGCATCAACAACAAACTTTCACCAACAACAAAGCTGCACCAACAATAAACCTGCACCAACAACAAACATGCATCAACAATAAACCTGCACGAACAACACACCTGAACCAACAACAAACCTGCACCAACAATAAACCTGCACAAACAACAAACCTGCAATAACAACAAACCTGCACCAACAACAAACCTACACCAACAACAAACCTGCACCAACAACAAACCTACACCAACAACAAACCTGCACCAACAACAAACCTACACCAACAACAAACCTACAACAACAACAAACCTGCAATAACAACAAACCTGCACCAACAACAAACCTGCATCGACAACAAACCTGCACTAACAACAAATCTGCAACAACAACAAACCTGCACCAACAACAAACCTACACCAACAATAAACCTGCACCAACAACAAAAATGCACCAACAACAAACCAGCACCAACAACAAACCTACACCAACAACAAACCTGCACCAACAACAAACCAGCACCAACAACAAACCTGCACCAACAACAAACTTTCACCAACAATGAACCAACACCATCAACAAACCTGCACCAACAACAAACCTGCATCAAAAACAAACTTTCACCAACAACAAAGCTGCACCAACAATAAACCAACACCATCAACAAACCTGCACCAACAACAAACCTGGACCAACAACAAACCAGCATCAACAACAAACCTGCACCAACAACAAACCTGCACCAACCACAAACATGCACCAACAACACACCTACAATAACAACAAACCTGCACCAACAACAAACATGCATCAACAACAAACCTGCACCAACAATAAACCTACACCAACAACAAATCAACACCATCAACAAACCTGCACCAACAACAAACTTTCACCAAGAACAAACCTGCACCAACAATAAACCTACACCAACAACAAACCTGCATCAACAACAAACCTGCACCAACAACAAACTTTCACCAACAACAAACCTGCACCAACAATAATTCTGCACCAACAACAAACCTGCACCAACAGCAAACCAACACCAACAACAAACCTACACCAACAATAAACCTGCACCAACAGCAAACCAGCACCAACAACAAACCTACACCAACAACAAACCTACACCAACAACAAACCTGCACCAACAACAAACCAGCACCAACAACAAACCTGCATCACCAACAAAGCTGCATCAACAACAAACCGGGACCAACAGCAAACCTACACCAACAACAATCCTGCATCAACAACAAACCTGCACCAAAAGCAAACCAGCACCAACAACAAACCTACAATAACAGCAAACTTACACCAACAACAAACCTACATCAACAACAAACCTGCATCGACAATGAACCTGCACCAACAACAAACCTACACCAACAACAAACTTTCACCAACAACAAACCTGCACCAACAACAAACTTTCACCAACAACAAACCTGCACCAACAATAAACCAACACCATCAACAAACCTGCACCAACAACAAACCTGCATCAACAACAAACTTTCACCAACAACAAAGCTGCACCAACAATAAACCTACACCAACAACAAACCTGCATCAACAACAAACCTGCACCAACAACAAACCTGCATCAACAACAAACCTGCACCAACAACGAACCAGCACCAACAATTAACCTGCATCAACAATAAACCTGCATCAACAATAAACCTGCACCAACAATTAACCTGCATCAACAATAAACCTGCACCAACAATTAACCTGCAACAACAATAAACCTGCACCAACAATTAACCTGCATCAACAATAAACCTGCATCAACAATAAACCTGCACCAACAATTAACCTGCATCAACAATAAACCTGCACCAACAATAAACCTGCATCAACAATAAACCTGCACCAACAATTAACCTGCAACAACAATAAACCTGCACCAACAACAAACTTTCACCAACAACAAACCTGCACCAACAACAAACCAACACCATCAACAAACCTGCACCAACAACAAACATGCATCAACAATAAACCTGCACGAACAACACACCTGCACCAACAACAAACCTGCAACAACAATAAACCTGCACAAACAACAAACCTGCAATAACAACAAACCTGCACTAACAACAAACCTGCACCAACAGCAAACCTGCACCAACAACAAACCTGCACCAACAACAAACCTACACCAACAACAAACCTACAACAACAACAAACCTGCAATAACAACAAACCTGCACCAACAACAAACCTGCATCGACAACAAACCTGTACTAACAACAAATCTGCAACAACAACAAACCTGCACCAACAACAAACCTACACCAACAATAAACCTGCACCAACAACAAAAATGCACCAACAACAAACCAGCACCAACAACAAACCTACACCAACAACAAACCTGCACCAACAACAAACCAGCAACAACAACAAACCTGCACCAACAACAAACTTTCACCAACAACAAACCTGCACCAACAATGAACCAACACCATAACAAACCTGCACCAACAACAAACATGCACCAACAACAAACCTACAATAACAACAAACCTGCACCAACAACAAACATGCATCAACAACAAACCTGCACCAACAATTAACCTGCACCAACAATAAACCTGCACAAACAATAAACCTACACCAACAACAAATCAACACCATCAACAAACCTGCACCAACAACAAACTTTCAACAACAACAAACCTGCACCAACAATAAATCTGCACCAACAACAAACCTGCACCAACAGCAAACCTACACCAACAACAAACCTACACCAACAATAAACCTGCACCAACAGCAAACCAGCACCAACAACAAACCTACACCAACAACAAACCTACACCAACAACAAACCTGCACCAACAACAAACCAGCACCAACAACAAACCTACACCAACAACAAACCTACACCAACAACAAACCTGCACCAACAACAAACCAGCACCAACAACAAACCTACACCAACAGCAAACCTGCACCAACAACAAACCTGCACCAACAACAAACCTACACCAACAACAAACCTACAACAACAACAAACCTGCAATAACAACAAACCTGCACCAACAACAAACCTGCATCGACAACAAACCTGCACTAACAACAAATCTGCAACAACAACAAACCTGCACCAACAACAAACCTACACCAACAATAAACCTGCACCAACAACAAAAATGCACCAACAACAAACCAGCACCAACAACAAACCTACACCAACAACAAACCTGCACCAACAACAAACCAGCACCAACAACAAACCTGCACCAACAACAAACTTTCACCAACAACAAACCTGCACCAACAATGAACCAACACCATCAACAAACCTGCACCAACAACAAACATGCACCAACAACAAACCTACAAAAACAACAAACCTGCACCAACAACAAACATGCATCAACAACAAACCTGCACCAACAATTAACCTGCACCAACAATAAACCTGCACCAACAATAAACCTACACCAACAACAAATCAACACCATCAACAAACCTGCACCAACAACAAACTTTCACCAACAACAAACCTGCACCAACAATAAATCTGCACCAACAACAAACCTGCACCAACAGCAAACCTACACCAACAACAAACCTACACCAACAATAAACCTGCACCAACAGCAAACCAGCACCAACAACAAACCTACACCAACAACAAACCTACACCAACAACAAACCTGCACCAACAACAAACCAGCACCAACAACAAACCTACACCAACAACAAACCTACACCAACAACAAACCTGCACCAACAACAAACCAGCACCAACAACAAACCTACACCAACAACAAACCTACACCAACAACAAACCTGCACCAACAACAAACCAGCACCAACAACAAACCTACACCAACAACAAACCTGCACCAACAACAAACCTGCACGAACAGCAAACTTGCACCACCAATAAACCTGCACCAAAAACAAACCAGCACCAACAATAAACCTGCATCACCAACAAACCTGCACTAACAACAATCCTACACCAACAACAAACCTGCACCAACAAAAAACTTTCACCAACAACAAACCTGCACCAACAGCAAACCAGCACCAACAACAAACTTGCATCAACAACAAACCTGCACCAACAATTAACCTGCATCAACAATAAACCTGCACCAACAATAAACCTACACCAACAACAAACCAACACCATTAACAAACCTGCACCAACAACAAACTTTCACCAACAACAAACCAGCATCAACAACAAACCGGCATCAACAGCAAACCAGCACCAACAACAAACATGCACCTACAACAAACCTACAATAACAACAAACCAGCACCAACAACAAACCTACACCAACAACAAACCAACGCCATCAACACCCTGCACCAACAACAAACTTTCACCAACAACAAACCTGCATCAACAACAAACCGGCATCAACAACAAACCTGCACCAACAACAAACTTTCATCAACAACAAACCTGCACCAACAACAAACTTTCACCAACAACAAACCTGCATCAACAACAAACCAGCACCAACAACAAACCTACACCAACAATAAACCTGCACCAACAGCAAACCTGCACCAACAACAAACCTACACCAACAACAAACCTACACCAACAACAAACCTGCACCAACAACAAACCAGCACCAACAACAAACCTACACCAACAACAAACCTACACCAACAACAAACCTGCATCACCAAAAAACCTGCACTAACAACAATCCTACACCAACAACAAACCTGCACCAACAAAAAACTTTCATCAACAACAAACCTGCATCAACAACAAACCGGCACCAACAGCAAACCAGCACCAACAACAAACCTGCACCAACAATTAACCTGCATCAACAATAAACCTGCACCAACAATAAACCTACACCAACAACAAACCAACACCATTAACAAACCTGCACCAACAACAAACTTTCATCAACAACAAACCTGCATCAACAACAAACCAGCACCAACAACAAACCTACAATAACAACAAACCAGCACCAACAACAAACCTGCACCAACAACAAACCTACACCAACAACAAACCAACACCATCAACACCCTGCACCAACAACAAACTTTCACCAACCACAAACCTGCACCAACAATAAGCTTGCACCATCAACAAACCTGCACCAACAGCAAACTAGCACCAAAAACAAACCTGCATCAACAACAAACCTACAATAACAACAAACCGGCACCAACAACAAACCTGCACCAACAATTAACCTGCACCAACAATAAACCTGCACCAACAATAAACCTACACCAACAACAAACCTGCATCAACAACAAACCTACACCAACAACAAACCTGCACCAACAACAAACTTGCACCAACAAACAAACCTGCACTAACAACAAACCTACACCAACAACAAACCTGCATCAACAACAAACCTGCACCAACAACAAACTTTCACCAACAACAAACCTGCACCAACAATAAACCTGCACCAACAACAAACCTGCTCAACAACAAACCTGGACCAACAGCAAACCTACACCAACAACAATCCTGCATCAACAACAAACCTGCACCAACAGCAAACCAGCACCATCAACAAACCTGCACCAACAACAAACCTACACCAACAACAAACCAACACCATCAACACCCTGCACCAACAACAAACTTTCACCAACCACAAACCTGCACCAACAATAAACTTGCACCATCAACAAACCTGCACCAACAACAAACTTTCACCAACAACAAACCTGCATCAACAACAAACCGGTACCAACAGCAAACCAGCACCAACAACAAACCTGCACCAACAACAAACCTACATCAACAACAAACCTGCATCAACAATTAACCTGCATCAACAATAAACCTGCACCAACAACAAACCTACACCAACAACAAACTTTCACCAGCAACAAACCTGCACCAACAACAAACTTTCACCACCAACAAACCTGCACCAACAATAAACCAACACCATCAACAAACCTGCACCAACAACAAACCTGCATCAACAACAAACTTTCACCAACAACAAAGCTGCACCAACAACAAACCTACACCAACAACAAACCAACACCATCAACACCCTGCACCAACAACAAACTTTCACCAACCACAAACCTGCACCAACAATAAACTTGCACCATCAACAAACCTGCATCAACAACAAACTTTCACCAACAACAAACCTGCATCATCAACAAACCGGTACCAACAGCAAACCAGCACCAACAACAAACCTGCACCAACAACAAACCTACATCAACAACAAACCTGCATCAACAATTAACCTGCATCAACAATAAACCTGCACCAACAACAAACCTACACCAACAACAAACTTTCACCAACAACAAACCTGCACCATCAACAAACCTGCACCAACAACAAATCTGCATCAACAACAAACTTTCACCAACAACAAAGCTGCACCAACAATAAACCTACAACAACAACAAACCTGCATCAACAACAAACCTGCACCAACAACAAACCTGCATCAACAACAAACCTGCACCAACAACGAACCCGCACCAACAATTAACCTGCATCTACAATAAACCTGCATCAACAATAAACCTGCAGCAACAATTAACCTGCAACAACAATAAACCTGCACCAACAACAAACTTTCACCAACAACAAACCTGTACCAACAACAAACCAACACCATCAACAAACCTGCACCAACAACAAACATGCATCAACAATAAACCTGCACGAACAACACACCTGCACCAACAACAAACCTGCACCAACAATAAACCTGCACAAGCAACAAACCTGCAATAACAACAAACCTGCACCAACAACAAACCTGCACCAACAGCAAACCTGCACCAACAACAAACCTGCACCAACAACAAACCTACACCAACAACAAACCTACAACAACAACAAATCTGCAATAACAACAAACGTGCACCAACAACAAACCTGCATCGACAACAAACCTGCACTAACAACAAATCTGCAACAACAACAAACCAGCACCAACAACAAACCTACACCAACAACAAACCTGCACCAACAACAAACCAGCACCAACAACAAACCTGCACCAACAACAAACTTTCACCAACAACAAAACTGCACCAACAATAAACCTACACCAACAATAAACCTGCACCAACAACAAAAATGCACCAACAACAAACCAGCACCAACAACAAACCTACACCAACAACAAACCTGCACCAACAACAAACCAGCACCAACAACAAACCTACACCAACAATAAACCTGCACCAACAACAAAAATGCACCAACAACAAACCAGCACCAACAACAAACCTACACCAACAACAACCTGCACCAACAACAAACCAGCACCAACAACAAACCTGCACCAACAACAAACTTTCACCAACAACAAACCTGCGCCAACAATAAACCTACACCAACAATAAACCAGCACCAACAATTAACCTGCATCAACAATAAACATGCATCAACAATAAACCTGCACCAACAAATAACCTGCATCAACAATAAACCGGCACCAACAATTAACCTGCATCAACAATAAACCTGCACAAACAACAAACTTTCACCAACAACAAACCTGCACCAACAACAAACCAACACCATCAACAAACCTGCACCAACAACAAACTTTCACCAACAACAAACCTGCACCAACAATAAACCTACAGCAACAACAAACCTGCACCAACAACAAACTTTCACCAACAACAAATCTGCACCAACAATAAACCTACAGCAACAACAAACCTGCACCAACAACAAACCTGCACCAACAAACCTGCATCAACAATAAACCTGCACCAACAACAAACCTGCACCACCAATAAACCTGAATCAACAATAAACCTACACCAACAACAAATCGACACCATCAACAAACCTGCACCAACAACAAGCTTTCACCAACAACAAACCTACACCAACAACAAACCTGCACCAACAACAAACATGCATCAACAACAAACCTGCGCCAACAACAAATCTGCATCAACAACAAACCTGCACCAACAATAAACCAGCACCAACAACAAACCTACAATAACAACAAACCAGCACCATCAACAAACCTGCACCAACAACAAACTTTCGCCAACAACAAACCTGCATCAACAACAAACCGGCACCAACAGCAAACTAGCACCAACAACAAACCTGCACCAACAAAAAACCTGCATCAACAACAAACCAGCACCAACAACAAACATGCATCAACAACAAACCTGCACCAACAATTAACCTGCATCAACAATAAACCTGCACCAACAATAAACCTACACCAACAACAAACCTGCATCAACAACAAACCTGCACCAACAACAAACTTTCACCAACAACAAACCTGCACCAACAATAAATCTGCACCAACAACAAACCTGCACCAACAATAAACCTGCACCAACAACAAACCTGCATCACCAACAAAGCTGCATCAACAACAAACCGGGACCAACAGCAAACCTACACCAACAACAATCCTGCATCAACAACAAATCTGCACCAACAACAAACTTTCACCAACCACAAACCTGCACCAACAATAAACTTGCACCATCAACAAACCTGCACCAACAACAAACTTTCACCAACAACAAACCTGCATCAACAACAAACCAGCACCAACAGCAAACTAGCACCAAAAACAAACCTGCACCAACAACAAACCTACAATAACAACAAACCAGCACCAACAACAAACCTGCACCAACAACAAACCTGCACCAACAACAAACCTGCACCAACAACAAACCTGCACCAACAATTAACCTGCACCAACAATAAACCTGCACCAACAATAAACCTACACCAACAACAAACCAACACCATCAACAAACCTTCACCAACAACAAACTTTCACCAAGAACAAACCTGCACCAACAATAAACCTACACCAACAACAAACCTGCATCAACAACAAACCTGCACCAACAACAAACTTTCACCAACAACAAATCTGCACCAACAATAAACCTACAGCAACAACAAACCTGCACCAACAACAAACCTGCACCAACAAACCTGCATCAACAATAAACCTGCACCAACAACAAACCTGCACCACCAATAAACCTGAACCAACAATAAACCTACACCAACAACAAACCGACACCATCAACAAACCTGCACCAACAACAAGCTTTCACCAACAACAAACCTACACCAACAACAAACCTGCACCAACAACAAACATGCATCAACAACAAACCTGCGCCAACAACAAATCTGCATCAACAACAAACCTGCACCAACAATAAACCAGCACCAACAACAAACCTACAATAACAACAAACCAGCACCATCAACAAACCTGCACCAACAACAAACTTTCGCCAACAACAAACCTGCATCAACAACAAACCGGCACCAACAGCAAACTAGCACCAACAACAAACCTGCACCAACAAAAAACCTGCATCAACAACAAACCAGCACCAACAACAAACATGCATCAACAACAAACCTGCACCAACAATTAACCAGCATCAACAATAAACCTGCACCAACAATAAACCTACACCAACAACAAACCTGCATCAACAACAAACCTGCACCAACAACAAACTTTCACCAACAACAAACCTGCACCAACAATAAATCTGCACCAACAACAAACCTGTACCAACAATAAACCTGCACCAACAACAAACCTGCATCACCAACAAAGCTGCATCAACAACAAACCGGGACCAACAGCAAACCTACACCAACAACAATCCTGCATCAACAACAAATCTGCACCAACAACAAACTTTCACCAACCACAAACCTGCACCAACAATAAACTTGCACCATCAACAAACCTGCACCAACAACAAACTTTCACCAACAACAAACCTGCATCAACAACAAACCAGCACCAACAGCAAACTAGCACCAAAAACAAACCTGCACCAACAACAAACCTACAATAACAACAAACCAGCACCAACAACAAATCTGCACCAACAACAAACCTGCACCAACAACAAACCTGCACCAACAACAAACCTGCACCAACAATTAACCTGCACCAACAATAAACCTGCACCAACAATAAACCTACACCAACAACAAACCAACACCATCAACAAACCTTCACCAACAACAAACTTTCACCAAGAACAAACCTGCACCAACAATAAACCTACACCAACAACAAACCTGCATCAACAACAAACCTGCACCAACAACAAACTTTCACCAACAACAAACCTGCACCAACAATAAATCTGCACCAACAACAAACCTGCACCAACAATAAACCTGCACCAACAACAAACCTGCATCACCAACAAAGCTGCATAAACAACAAACCGGGACCAACAGCAAACCTACACCAACAACAATCCTGCATCAACAACATACCTGCACCAACAGCAAACCAGCACCGACAACAAACCTGCAACAACAACAAACCTACAATAACAACAAACCGGCACCAACAGCAAACCAGCACCAACAACAAACCTGCACCAACAACAAACCTACAATAACAGCAAACTTACACCAACAACAAAACTGCATCAACAACAAACCAGTACCAACAGCAAACCAGCACCAACAACAAACCTGCACCAACAGCAAACCAGCACCAACAACAAACCTGAACCAACAACAAACCAGCACCAACAACAAACCTGGACCAACAACAAACCTACATCAACAATAAACCTGCACCAACAACAAACCTACACCAACAACAAACTTTCACCAACAACAAACCTGCACCAACAACAAACTTTCACCAACAACAAACCTGCACCAACAATAAACCAACACCATCAACAAACCTGCACCAACAACAAACCTGCATCAACAACAAACTTTCACCAACAACAAAGCTGCACCAACAATAAACCTACACCAACAACAAACCTGCATCAACAACAAACCTGCACCAACAACAAACCTGCATCAACAACAAACCTGCACCAACAACGAACCTGCACCAACAATTAACCTGCATCAACAATAAACCTGCATCAACAATAAACCTGCACCAACAATTAACCTGCATCAACAATAAACCTGCACCAACAATTAACCTGCAACAACAATAAACCTGCACCAACAATAAACTTTCAACAAAAACAAACCTGCACCAACAACAAACCAACACCATCAACAAACCTGCACCAACAACAAACATGCATCAACAATAAACCTGCACGAACAACACACCTGCACCAACAACAAACATGCATCAACAATAAACCTGCAGCAACAACAAACCTGCACCAACAATAAACCTGCACAAACAACAAACCTGCAATAACAACAAACCTGCACCAACAACAAACCTACAACAACAACAAACCTGCAATAACAACAAACCTGCACCAACAATAAACCTGCATCGACAACAAACCTGCACTAACAACAAATCTGCAACAACAACAAACCTGCACCAACAACAAACCTACACCAACAATAAACCTGCACCAACAACAAAAATGCACCAACAACAAACCTGCACCAACAATAAACCAACACCATCAACAAACCTGCACCAACAACAAACCTGCATCAAAAACAAACTTTCACCAACAACAAAGCTGCACCAACAATAAACCAACACCATCAACAAACCGGCACCAACAACAGACCAGCATCAACAACAAACCTGCACCAACAACAAACCTGCACCAACAACAAACCAGCGCCAACAACAAACCTGCACCAACAATTAACCTGCATCAACAATAAACCTGCATCAACAATAAACCTGCACCAACAATTAACCTGCATCAACAATAAACCGGCACCAACAATTCACCTGCATCAACAATAAACCTGCACCAACAACAAACTTTCACCAACAACAAACCTGCACCAACAACAAACCAACACCATCAACAAACCTGCACCAACAACAAACTTTCACCAACAACAAACCTGCACCAACAACAAACTTTCACCAACAACAAATCTGCACCAACAATAAACCTACAGCAACAACATACCTGCACCAACAACAAACCTTCACCAACAAACCTGCATCAACAATAAACCTGGACCAACAACAAATCTGGACCAAAAACAAATCTGCACCAACAACAAACCGGCACTAACAATAAACCTGCACCAACAACAAACCTACACCAACAACAAATCTGCAGCAACAACAAACCTGCACCAACAACAAACCTGAAACAACAACAAACCGGCACTAACAATAAACCTGCACCAACAACAAACCTGCACCAACAACAAATCTGCACCAACAACAAATCTGGACCAAAAACAAATCTGCACCAACAACAAGCCGGCACTAACAATAAACCTGCACCAACAACAAACCTGCACCAACAACAAATCTGCACCAACAACAAACCTGCACCAACAACAAACCTGGACCAACAACAAACCTGGACCAACAACAAATCTGGACCAAAAACAAATCTGCACCAACAACAAACCGGCACTAACAATAAACCTGCACCAACAACAAACCTGCACCAACAACAAATCTGCATCAACAACAAACCTGCACCAACAACAAACCTGGACCAACAACAAACCTGGACCAACAACAAATCTGGACCAAAAACAAATCTGCACCAACAACAAACCGGCACTAACAATAAACCTGCACCAACAACAAACCTGCACCAAGAACAAATCTGCACCAACAACAAATCGGCACCAACAACTAACCTGCACCAACAACAAACCTGCACCAACAATCCTGCACCAACAACAAACCTGCACCAACAACAAACCTGCACCAACAACAAATCTGCACCAACAACAAACCTGCACCAAGAACAAATCTGCACCAACAACAAATCGGCACTAACAATAAACCTGCACCAACAACAAATCTGCACCAACAACAAATCTGCACCAACAACTAACCTGCACCAACAACAAACCTGCACCAACAATCCTGCACCAACAACAAACCTGCACCAACAACAAACCTGCACCAACAACTAACCTGCACCAACAATCCTGCACCAACAACAAACCTGCACCAACAACAAACCTGCACCAACAACTAACCTGCACTAACAACAAACCTGCACCAACAATCCTGCACCAACAACAAACCTGCACCAACAACAAACCTGCACCAACAACTAACCTGCACTAACAACAAACCTGCACCAACAAACCAGCACCAACAACAAACCTCCACCAACAACAAACCTGCACCAACAACACACCTGCATCAACAACAAACCTGCGCAAAACAACAAACCTGCACGAACAACAAACCTGCACCAAAAACAAACCTGCACCACCAAGAACCCTGCACCACCAAAATATCTGCATCACGAACAAATATGCACCAACAACAAACCTGCATCACAAATAAACCTCCACCAACAACAAACCTGGACCAACAACAAACCTGCACGAACAACAAACCTGCAGCAACAAACCAGCACTAACAACAAACCTGCACCACCAACAAACATGCACCAACAACAAATCTGCGCCAACAACAAACCAGCACCAACAATAAACCTGCACCAACATCAAACCTCCACCAACAACATATCTGCACCAACAACATACCTGCACCAACAACAAATCTACACCAACAACAAACCTGCATCAACAACACACCTGCACCAACAACAAACCCGCACCAACAACAAACCTGCACCAACAACAAACCTCCTCCAATAACACACCTGCATCAACAACAAACCTGTGCCAACAACAAACCTGCACGAACAACAAACCTGCAGCAACAAACCGGCACATACAACAAACCTGCCCCAACAACACACCTGCATCACAAACAAACCTGCACCAACAACAAACCTGCACCAACAAACTTGCACCAACAACAAACCTGCACCAACAACAAACCAGCACCAACAACAAACCTGGACCAACAACAAACCTGCACCAACAACAAACCTGCACCAACAACATCCTGCACCAACAACAAACCTGCACCAACAACAAACCAGCACCAACAACAAACCAGCACCAACAACAAACCTGCACCAACAACAAACCAGCACCAACAACAATCCTGCACCAACAACAAACCTGCACCAACAACAAACCAGCACCAACAACAAACCTTCACCAACAACAAACCTGCACCAACAACAAACCTGCACCAACAATTAACCTACACAAACAACAAACCTCCACCAACAACAAACCTGCACCAACAACAAACCTGTTCCAACAACAAATCTGCACCAACAACAAACCGGCACTAACAATAAACCTGCAGCAACAACAAACCGACACCAACATCAAACCTGCACCAACAACAAACCTGCCCCAAATACCTACCTGCATCACAAACAAACCTGCACCAACAACAAACCTGCATCAACAACAAACCTGCACCAACAACAAACCTGCGCCACAAACAAACCGGCACCAACGACAAACCTACACCAGCAACAAACCTGCTCCAACAACAAACCTGCACCAACAACAAACCTGGACCAACAACAAACCTGGACCAACAACAAATCTGGACCAAAAACAAATCTGCACCAACAACAAACCGGCACTAACAATAAACCTGCACCAACAACAAACCTGCACCAACAACAAATCTGCACCAACAACAAACCTACACCAACAACAAACCTGCACCAACAATCCTGCACCAACAACAAACCTGCACCAACAACAAAACTGCACCAACAACAAACCTACACCAACAACAAACCTACACCAACAACAAACCTGCACCAACAAACCTGCACTAACAACAAACCTGCACCAACAAACCAGCACCAACAACAAACCTCCACCAACAACAAACCTGCACCAACAACACACCTGCATCAACAACAAACCTGCGCAAAATAACAAACCTGCACGAACAACAAACCTGCAGCAACAAACCAGCACTAACAACAAACCTGCACCACCAACAAACCTGCACCAACAACAAACCTGCGCCAACAACAAACCAGCACCAACAACAAACCTGCACCAACAACAAACCTACACCAACAAACCTGCACCAACATCAACCTCCACCAACAACATATCTGCACCAACAACATACCTGCACCAACAACAAATCTGCACCAACAACAAATCCGCACCAACAACACACCTGCACCAACAACAAGCCTGCACCAACAACAAACCTGCACCAACAACAAACGTGCACCAACAACAAACCTCCTCCAACAACACACCTGCACCAACAGCAAACCTGCACCAACAATTAACCTACACAAACAACAAACCTCCACCAACAACAAACCTGCACCAACAATAAACGTGGACCAACAACAAACCTGGACCAACAACAAACCTGCACCAACAACAAACCTGGACCAACAACAAACCTGCACCAACAACAAACCTGCACCAACAACAAACCGGCACTAACAACAAACCTGGACCAACAACAAACCTGCACCAACAACAAACCTGCACCAACAACAAACCTGGACCAACAACAATCCTGGACCAACAACAAACCTGCACCAACAACAAACCTGCACCAACAATAAACCTGCACCAACAACAAAAATGCACCAACAACAAACCAGCACCAACAACAAACCTACACCAACAACAAACCTGCACCAACAACAAACCAGCACCAACAACAAACCTGCACCAACAACAAACTTTCACCAACAACAAATCTGCACCAACAATAAACCTACACCAACAATAAACCTGCACCAACAACAAAAATGCACCAACAACAAACCAGCACCAACAACAAACCTACACCAACAACAAACCTGCACCAACAACAAACTAGCACCAACAACAAACCTACACCAACAATAAACCTGCACCAACAACAAAAATGCACCAACAACAAACCAGCACCAACAACAAACCTGCACCAACAACAAACCAGCACCAACAACAAACCTGCACCAACAACAAACTTTCACCAACGACAAACCTGCGCCAACAATAAACCTACACCAACAATAAACCAGCACCAACAATTGACCTGCATCAACAATAAACCTGCATCAACAATAAACCTGCACCAACAACAAACCAGCACCAACAACAAACCTGCACCAACAACAAACTTTCACCAACGACAAACCTGCGCCAACAATAAACCTACACCAACAATAAACCAGCACCAACAATTGACCTGCATCAACAATTAACCTGCATCAACAATAAACCGGCACCAACAATTAACCTGCATCAACAATTAACCTGCATCAACAATAAACCAGCACAAACAACAAACTTTCACCAACAACAAACCAACACCATCAACAAACCTGCACCAACAACAAACTTTCACCAACAACAAACCTGCACCAACAATAAACCTACAGCAACAACAAACCTGCACCAACAACAAACTTTCACCAACAACAAATCTGCACCAACAATAAACCTACAGCAACAACAAACCTACAGCAACAACAAACCTGCACCAACAAACCTGCATCAACAATAAACCTGCACCAACAACAAACCTGCACCACCAATAAACCTGAACCAACAATAAACCTACACCAACAACAAACCGACACCATCAACAAACCTGCACCAACAACAAGCTTTCACCAACAACAAACCTACACCAACAACAAACCTGCACCAACAACAAACATGCGTCAACAACAAACCTGCGCCAACAACAAATCTGCATCAACAACAAACCTGCACCATCAATAAACCAGCACCAAAAACAAACCTACAATAACAACAAACCAGCACCATCAACAAACCTGCACCAACAACAAACTTTCGCCAACAACAAACCTGCATCAACAACAAACCGGCACCAACAGCAAACTAGCACCAACAACAAACCTGCACCAACAATAAACCTGCACCAACAATAAACCTACACCAACAACAAACCAACACCATCAACAAACCTGCACCAACAACAAACTTTCACCAAGAACAAACCTGCACCAACAATAAACCTACACCAACAACAAACCTGCATCAACAACAAACCTGCACCAACAACAAACTTTCACCAACAACAAACCTGCACCAACAATAAATCTGCACCAACAACAAACCTGCACCAACAATAAACCTGCACCAACAACAAACCTGCATCACCAACAAAGCTGCATCAACAACAAACCGGGACCAACAGCAAACCTACACCAACAACAATCCTGCATCAACAACAAACCTGCACCAACAACAAACCAACACCATCAACAAACCTGCACCAACAACAAACATGCATCAACAATAAACCTGCACGAACAACACACCTGCACCAACAACAAACCTGCACCAACAATAAACCTGCACAAACAACAAACCTGAAATAACAACAAACCTGCACCAACAACAAACCTGCACCAACAGCAAACCTGCACCAACAACAAACCTGCACCAACAACAAACCTACACCAACAACAAACCTACAACAACAACAAACCTGCAATAACAACAAACCTGCACCAACAACACACCTGCATCGACAACAAACCTGCACTAACAACAAATCTGCAACAACAACAAACCTGCACCAACAACAAACCTATACCAACAATAAACTTGCACCAACAACAAAAATGCACCAACAACAAACCTGCACCAACAATAAACCAACACCATCAACAAACCTGCACCAACAACAAACCTGCATCAAAAACAAACTTTCACCAACAACAAAGCTGCACCAACAATAAACCAACACCATCAACAAACCGGCACCAACAACAAACCAGCATCAACAACAAACCTGCACCAACAACAAACCTGCACCAACAACAAACCAGCACCAACAACAAACCTGCACCAACAATTAACCTGCATCAACAATAAACCTGCATCAACAATAAACCTGCACCAACAATTAACCTGCATCAACAATAAACCTGCATCAACAATAAACCGGCACCAACAATTCACCTGCATCAACAATAAACCTGCACCAACAACAAACTTTCACCAACAACAAACCTGCACCAACAACAAACGAACACCATCAACAAACCTGCACCAACAACAAACTTTCACCAACAACAAACCTGCACCAACAACAAACTTTCACCAACAACAAATCTGCACCAACAATAAACCTACAGCAACAACAAACCTGCACCAACAACAAACCTGCACCAACAAACCTGCATCAACAATAAACCTGGACCAACAACAAATCTGGACCAAAAACAAATCTGCACCAACAACAAACCGGCACTAACAATAAACCTGCACCAACAACAAACCTGCACCAACAACAAATCTGCACCAACAACAAACCTGCACCAACAAAAAACCTGAACCAACAACAAACCGGCACTAACAATAAACCTGCACCAACAACAATCCTGCACCAACAACAAATCTGGACCAAAAACAAATCTGCACCAACAACAAGCCGGCACTAACAATAAACCTGCACCAACAACAAACCTGCACCAACAACAAATCTGCACCAACAACAAACCTGCACCAACAACAAAACTGGACCAACAACAAACCTGGACCAACAACAAATCTGGACCAAAAACAAATCTGCACCAACAACAAACCCGCACCAACAACAAACCTGCACCAACAACAAACCTCCTCCAATAACACACCTGCATCAACAACAAACCTGTGCCAACAACAAACCTGCACGAACAACAAACCTGCAGCAACAAACCGGCACATACAACAAACCTGCCCCAACAACACACCTGCATCACAAACAAACCTGCACCAACAACAAACCTGCACTAACAAACTTGCACCAACAACAAACCTGCACCAACAACAAACCAGCACCAACAACAAACCAGGACCAACAACAAACCTGCACCAACAACAAACCTGCACCAACAACAAACCTGCACCAACAACAAACCTGCACCAACAACAAACCAGCACCAACAACAAACCAGCACCAACAACAAACCTGCACCAACAACAAACCAGCACCAACAACAAACCAGCACCAACAACAATCCTGCACCAACAACAAACCTGCACCAACAACAAACCAGCACCAACAACAAACCTTCACCAACAACAAACCTGCACCAACAACAAACCTGCACCAACAATTAACCTACACAAACAACAAACCTCCACCAAGAACAAACCTGCACCAACAACAAACCTGCTCCAACAACAAACCTGCACCAAAAACAAACCGGCACTAACAATAAACCTGCAGCAACAACAAACCGACACCAACAACAAACCTGCACCAACAACAAACCGGCACTAACAACAAACCTGCCCCAAATACTTACCTGCATCACAAACAAACCTGCACCAACAACAAACCTGCATCAACAACAAACCTGCACCAACAACAAACCAGCGTCACAAACAAACCGGCACCAATGACAAACCTACACCAGCAACAAACCTGCTCCAACAACAAACCTGCACCAACAACAAACCTGGACCAACAACAAACCTGGACCAACAACAAATCTGGACCAAAAACAAATCTGCACCAACAACAAACCGGCACTAACAATAAACCTGCACCAACAACAAACCTGCACCAACAACAAATCTGCACCAACAACAAACCTACACCAACAACAAACCTGCACCAACAATCCTGCACCAACAACAAACCTGCACCAACAACAAAACTGCACCAACAACAAACCTACACCAACAACAAACCTACACCAACAACAAACCTGCACCAACAAACCTGCACTAACAACAAACCTGCACCAACAAACCAGCACCAACAACAAACCTCCACCAACAACAAACCTGCACCAACAACACACCTGCATCAACAACAAACCTGCGCAAAACAACAAACCTGCACGAACAACAAACCTGCAGCAACAAACCAGCACTAACAACAAACCTGCACCACCAACAAACCTGCACCAACAACAAACCTGCGCCAACAACAAACCAGCACCAACAATAAACCTGCACCAACATCAACCTCCACCAACAACATATCTGCACCAACAACATACCTGCACCAACAACAAATCTGCAAAAACAACAAACCCGCACCAACAACACACCTGCACCAACAACAAGCCTGCACCAACAACAAACCTGCACCAACAACAAACCTGCACCAACAACAAACCTCCTCCAACAACACACCTGCACCAACAGCAAACCTGCACCAACAATTAACCTACACAAACAACAAACCTCCACCAACAACAAACCTGCACCAACAATAAACCTGGACCAACAACAAACCTGGACCAACAACAAACCTGCACCAACAACAAACCTGGACCAACAACAAACCTGCACCAACAACAAACCTGCACCAACAACAAACCGGCACTAACAACAAACCTGGACCAACAACAAACCTGCACCAACAACAAACCTGCACCAACAACAAACCTGGACCAACAACAATCCTGGACCAACAACAAACCTGCCCCAACAACAAACCTGCACAAACAATAAACCTGCACCAACAACAATAATGCACCAACAACAAACCAGCACCAACAACAAACCTACACCAACAACAAACCTGCACCAACAACAAACCTGCACCAACAACAAACTTTCACCAACAACAAATCTGCACCAATAATAAACCTACACCAACAATAAACCTGCACCAACAACAAAAATGCACCAACAACAAACCAGCACCAACAACAAACCTACACCAACAACAAACCTGCACCAACAACAAACCAGCACCAACAACAAACCTACACCAACAATAAACCTGCACCAACAACAAAAATGCACCAACAACAAACCAGCACCAACAACAAACCTACACCAACAACAAACCTGCACCAACAACAAACCAGCACCAACAACAAACCTGCACCAACAACAAACTTTCACCAACAACAAACCTGCGCCAACAATAAACCTACACCAACAATAAACCAGCACCAACAATTAACCTGCATCAACAATAAACCTGCATCAACAATAAACCTGCACCAACAATTAACCTGCATCAACAATAAACCGGCACCAACAATTAACCTGCATCAACAATAAACCTGCACAAACAACAAACTTTCACCAACAACAAACCTGCACCAACAACAAACCTGCACCAACAACAAACCAACACCATCAACAAACCTGCACCAACAACAAACTTTCACCAACAACAAACCTGCACCAACAATAAACCTACAGCAACAACAAACCTGCACCAACAACAAACTTTCACCAACAACAAATCTGCTCCAACAATAAACCTACAGCAACAACAAACCTGCACCAACAATAAACCTGCACCAACAAACCTGCATCAACAATAAACCTGCACCAACAAATAAACCTGCACCACCAATAAACCTGAACCAACAATAAACCTACACCAACAACAAACCGACACCATCAACAAACCTGCACCAACAACAAGCTTTCACCAACAACAAACCTGCTCCAACAACAAACCTGCACCAAAAACAAACCGGCACTAACAATAAACCTGCAGCAACAACAAACCGACACCAACAACAAACCTGCACCAACAACAAACCGGCACTAACAACAAACCTGCCCCAAATACTTACCTGCATCACAAACAAACCTGCACCAACAACAAACCTGCATCAACAACAAACCTGCACCAACAACAAACCTGCGTCACAAACAAACCGGCACCAACGACAAACCTACACCAGCAACAAACCTGCTCCAACAACAAACCTGCACCAACAACAAACCTGGACCACCAACAAACCTGGACCAACAACAAATCTGGACCAAAAACAAATCTGCACCAACAACAAACCGGCACTAACAATAAACCTGCACCAACAACAAACCTGCACCAACAACAAATCTGCACCAACAACAAACCTACACCAACAACAAACCTGCACCAACAATCCTGCACCAACAACAAACCTGCACCAACAACAAAACTGCACCAACAACAAACCTACACCAACAACAAACCTACACCAACAACAAACCTGCACCAACAAACCTGCACTAACAACAAACCTGCACCAACAAACCAGCACCAACAACAAACCTCCACCAACAACAAACCTGCACCAACAACACACCTGCATCAACAACAAACCTGCGCAAAACAACAAACCTGCACGAACAACAAACCTGCAGCAACAAACCAGCACTAACAACAAACCTGCACCACCAACAAACCTGCACCAACAACAAACCTGCGCCAACAACAAACCAGCACCAACAATAAACCTGCACCAACATCAACCTCCACCAACAACATATCTGCACCAACAACATACCTGCACCAACAACAAATCTGCACCAACAACAAACCCGCACCAACAACACACCTGCACCAACAACAAGCCTGCACCAACAACAAACCTGCACCAACAACAAACCTGCACCAACAACAAACCTCCTCCAACAACACACCTGCACCAACAGCAAACCTGCACCAACAATTAAACTACACAAACAACAAACCTCCACCAACAACAAACCTGCACCAACAATAAACCTGGACCAACAACAACCTGGACCAACAACAAACCTACACCAACAACAAACCTGCACCAACAACAAACCAGCACCAACAACAAACCTGCACCAACAACAAACTTTCACCAACAACAAACCTGCGCCAACAATAAACCTACACCAACAATAAACCAGCACCAACAATTAACCTGCATCAACAATAAACCTGCATCAACAATAAACCTGCACCAACAATTAACCTGCATCAACAATAAACCGGCACCAACAATTAACCTGCATCAACAATAAACCTGCACAAACAACAAACTTTCACCAACAACAAACCTGCACCAACAACAAACCTGCACCAACAACAAACCAACACCATCAACAAACCTGCACCAACAACAAACTTTCACCAACACCAAACCTGCACCAACAATAAACCTACAGCAACAACAAACCTGCACCAACAACAAACTTTCACCAACAACAAATCTGCACCAACAATAAACCTACAGCAACAACAAACCTGCACCAACAATAAACCTGGACCAACAACAACCTGGACCAACAACAAACCTGCACCAACAACAAACCTGGACCAACAACAAACCTGCACCAACAACAAACCTGCACCAACAACAAACCGGCACTAACAACAAACCTGGACCAAGAACAAACCTGCACCAACAACAAACCTGCACCAACAACAAACCTGGACTAACAACAATCCTGGACCAACAACAAACCTGCACCAACAACAAACCTGCACCAACAATAAACCTGCACCAACAACAATAATGCACCAACAACAAACCAGCACCAACAACAAACCTACACCAACAACAAACCTGCACCAACAACAAACCTACACCAACAACAAACTTTCACCAACAACAAATCTGCACCAATAATAAACCTACACCAACAATAAACCTGCACCAACAACAAAAATGCACCAACAACAAACCAGCACCAACAACAAACCTACACCAACAACAAACCTGCACCAACAACAAACCAGCACCAACAACAAACCTACACCAACAATAAACCTGCACCAACAACAAAAATGCACCAACAACAAACCTGCACCAACAACAAACTTTCACCAACAACAAACCTGCGCCAACAATAAACCTACACCAACAATAAACCAGCACCAACAATTAACCTGCATCAACAATAAACCTGCATCAACAATAAACCTGCACCAACAATTAACCTGCATCAACAATAAACCTGCACAAACAACAAACTTTCACCAACAACAAACCTGCACCAACAACAAACCTGCACCAACAACAAACCAACACCATCAACAAACCTGCAACAACAACAAACCTGCACCAACAATAAACTTTCACCAACAACAAAACTGCACCAACAACAAACTTTCACCAACAACAAACCTGCAACAACAACAAACCAGCACCAACAACAAACTTTCACCAACAACAAACCTGCACCAACAATAAACCTACAGCAACAACAAACCTGCACCAACAACAAACTTTCACCAACAACAAATCTGCACCAACAATAAACCTACAGCAACAACAAACCTGCACCAACAACAAACCTGCACCAACAAACCTGCATCAACAATAAACCTGCACCAACAACAAACCTGCACCACCAATAAACCTGAACCAACAATAAACCTACACCAACAACAAACCGACACCATCAACAAACCTGCACCAACAACAAGCTTTCACCAACAACAAACCTACACCAACAACAAACCTGCACCAACAACAAACATGCATCAACAACAAACCTGCGCCAACAACAAATCTGCATCAACAACAAACCTGCACCAACAATAAACCAGCACCAACAACAAACCTACAATAACAACAAACCAGCACCATCAACAAACCTGCACCAACAACAAACTTTCGCCAACAACAAACCTGCATCAACAACAAACCGGCACCAACAGCAAACTAGCACCAACAACAAACCTGCACCAACAAAAAACCTGCATCAACAACAAGCCTGCACCAACAACAAACCTGCACCAACAACAAACCTGCACCAACAACAAACCTCCTCCAACAACACACCTGCACCAACAGCAAACCTGCACCAACAATTAAACTACACAAACAACAAACCTCCACCAACAACAAACCTGCACCAACAATAAACCTGGACCAACAACAACCTGGACCAACAACAAACCTACACCAACAACAAACCTGCACCAACAACAAACCAGCACCAACAACAAACCTGCACCAACAACAAACTTTCACCAACAACAAACCTGCGCCAACAATAAACCTACACCAACAATAAACCAGCACCAACAATTAACCTGCATCAACAATAAACCTGCATCAACAATAAACCTGCACCAACAATTAACCTGCATCAACAATAAACCGGCACCAACAATTAACCTGCATCAACAATAAACCTGCACAAACAACAAACTTTCACCAACAACAAACCTGCACCAACAACAAACCTGCACCAACAACAAACCAACACCATCAACAAACCTGCACCAACAACAAACTTTCACCAACACCAAACCTGCACCAACAATAAACCTACAGCAACAACAAACCTGCACCAACAACAAACTTTCACCAACAACAAATCTGCACCAACAATAAACCTACAGCAACAACAAACCTGCACCAACAATAAACCTGGACCAACAACAACCTGGACCAACAACAAACCTGCACCAACAACAAACCTGGACCAACAACAAACCTGCACCAACAACAAACCTGCACCAACAACAAACCGGCACTAACAACAAACCTGGACCAAGAACAAACCTGCACCAACAACAAACCTGCACCAACAACAAACCTGGACTAACAACAATCCTGGACCAACAACAAACCTGCACCAACAACAAACCTGCACCAACAATAAACCTGCACCAACAACAATAATGCACCAACAACAAACCAGCACCAACAACAAACCTACACCAACAACAAACCTGCACCAACAACAAACCTACACCAACAACAAACTTTCACCAACAACAAATCTGCACCAATAATAAACCTACACCAACAATAAACCTGCACCAACAACAAAAATGCACCAACAACAAACCAGCACCAACAACAAACCTACACCAACAACAAACCTGCACCAACAACAAACCAGCACCAACAACAAACCTACACCAACAATAAACCTGCACCAACAACAAAAATGCACCAACAACAAACCTGCACCAACAACAAACTTTCACCAACAACAAACCTGCGCCAACAATAAACCTACACCAACAATAAACCAGCACCAACAATTAACCTGCATCAACAATAAACCTGCATCAACAATAAACCTGCACCAACAATTAACCTGCATCAACAATAAACCTGCACAAACAACAAACTTTCACCAACAACAAACCTGCACCAACAACAAACCTGCACCAACAACAAACCAACACCATCAACAAACCTGCAACAACAACAAACCTGCACCAACAATAAACTTTCACCAACAACAAAACTGCACCAACAACAAACTTTCACCAACAACAAACCTGCAACAACAACAAACCAGCACCAACAACAAACTTTCACCAACAACAAACCTGCACCAACAATAAACCTACAGCAACAACAAACCTGCACCAACAACAAACTTTCACCAACAACAAATCTGCACCAACAATAAACCTACAGCAACAACAAACCTGCACCAACAACAAACCTGCACCAACAAACCTGCATCAACAATAAACCTGCACCAACAACAAACCTGCACCACCAATAAACCTGAACCAACAATAAACCTACACCAACAACAAACCGACACCATCAACAAACCTGCACCAACAACAAGCTTTCACCAACAACAAACCTACACCAACAACAAACCTGCACCAACAACAAACATGCATCAACAACAAACCTGCGCCAACAACAAATCTGCATCAACAACAAACCTGCACCAACAATAAACCAGCACCAACAACAAACCTACAATAACAACAAACCAGCACCATCAACAAACCTGCACCAACAACAAACTTTCGCCAACAACAAACCTGCATCAACAACAAACCGGCACCAACAGCAAACTAGCACCAACAACAAACCTGCACCAACAAAAAACCTGCATCAACAACAAACCAGCACCAACAACAAACATGCAACAACAACAAACCTGCACCAACAAAAAACCTGCATCAACAACAAACCAGCACCAACAACAAACATGCATCAACAACAAACCTGCACCAACAATTAACCTGCATCAACAATAAACCTGCACCAACAATAAACCTACACCAACAACAAACCTGCATCAACAACAAACCTGCACCAACAACAAACTTTCACCAACAACAAACCTGCACCAACAATAAATCTGCACCAACAACAAACCTGCACCATCAATAAACCTGCACCAACAACAAACCTGCATCACCAACAAAGCTGCATCAACAACAAACCGGGACCAACAGCAAACCTACACCAACAACAATCCTGCATCAACAACAAATCTGCACCAACAACAAACTTTCACCAACCACAAACCTGCACCAACAATAAACTTGCACCATCAACAAACCTGCACCAACAACAAACTTTCACCAACAACAAACCTGCATCAACAACAAACCAGCACCAACAGCAAACAAGCACCAAAAACAAACCTGCACCAACAACAAACTTTCACCAACAACAAACCTACAATAACAACAAACCAGCACCAACAACAAACCTGCACCAACAACAAACCTGCACCAACAACAAACCTGCACCAACAACAAACCTGCACCAACAATTAACCTGCACCAACAATAAACCTGCACCAACAATAAACCTACACCAACAACAAACCAACACCATCAACAAACCTGCACCAACAACAAACTTTCACCAAGAACAAACCTGCACCAACAATAAACCTACACCAACAACAAACCTGCATCAACAACAAACCTGCACCAACAACAAACTTTCACCAACAACAATCCTGCACCAACAATAAATCTGCACCAACAACAAAGCTGCACCAACAATAAACCTGCACCAACAACAAACCTGCATCACCAACAAAGCTGCATCAACAACAAACCGGGACCAACAGCAAACCTACACCAACAACAATCCTGCATCAACAACAAACCTGCACCAACAACAAACCAACACCATCAACAATCCTGCACCAACAACAAACATGCATCAACAATAAACCTGCACGAACAACACACCTGCACCAACAACAAACCTGCACCAACAATAAACCTGCATAAACAACAAACCTGCAATAACAACAAACCTGCACCAACAACAAACCTGCACCAACAGCAAACCTGCACCAACAACAAACCTGCACCAACAACAAACCTACACCAACAACAAACCTACAACAACAACAAACCTGCAATAACAACAAACCTGCACCAACAACAAACCTGCATCGACAACAAACCTGCACTAACAACAAATCTGCAACAACAACAAACCTGCACCAACAACAAACCTATACCAACAATAAACCTGCACCAACAACAAAAATGCACCAACAACAAACCTGCACCAACAATAAACCAACACCATCAACAAACCTGCACCAACAACAAACCTGCATCAAAAACAAACTTTCACCAACAACAAAGCTGCACCAACAATAAACCAACACCATCAACAAACCGGCACCAACAACAAACCAGCATCAACAACAAACCTGCACCAACAACAAGCCTGCACCAACAACAAACCAGCACCAACAACAAACCTGCACCAACAATTAACCTGCATCAACAATAAACCTGCATCAACAATAAACCTGCACCAACAATTAACCTGCATCAACAATAAACCGGCACCAACAATTCACCTGCATCAACAATAAACCTGCACCAACAACAAACTTTCACCAACAACAAACCTGCACCAACAACAAACCAACACCATCAACAAACCTGCACCAACAACAAACTTTCACCAACAACAAACCTGCACCAACAACAAACTTTCACCAACAACAAATCTGCACCAACAATAAACCTACAGCAACAACAAACCTGCACCAACAACAAACCTGCACCAACAAACCTGCATCAACAATAAACCTGGAACAACAACAAATCTGGACCAAAAACAAATCTGCACCAACAACAAACCGGCACTAACAATAAACCTGCACCAACAACAAACCTGCACCAACAACAAATCTGCACCAACAACAAACCTGCACCAACAACAAACCTGAACCAACAACAAACCGGCACTAACAATAAACCTGCACCAACAACAAACCTGCACCAACAACAAACCTGCACCAACAACAAATCTGGACCAAAAACAAACCTGCACCAACAACAAACCTGGACCGACAACAAACCTGGACCAACAACAAATCTGGACCAAAAACAAATCTGCACCAACAACAAACCGGCACTAACAATAAACCTGCACCAACAACAAACCTGCACCAACAACAAATCTGCACCAACAACAAACCTGCACCAACAACAAACCTGGACCAACAACAAACCTGGACCAACAACAAATCTTGACCAAAAACAAATCTGCACCAACAACAAACCGGCACAAACAATAAACCTGCACCAACAACAAACCTGCACCAACAACAAATCTGCACCAACAACAAACCTGCACCAACAACAAATCTGCACCAACAACAAACCAGCACTAACAATAAACCTGCACCAACAACAAATCTGCACCAACAACAAATCTGCACCAACAACAAACCTGCACCAACAATCCTGCACCAACAACAAACCTGCACCAAAAACAAACCTGCACCAACAACAAACCTGCACTAACAACAAACCTGCACCAACAAACCAGCACCAACAACAAACCTCCACCAACAACAAACCTGCACCAACAACACACCTGCATCAACAACAAACCTGCGCAAAACAACAAATCTGCACGAACAACAAACCTGCACCAAAAACAAACCTGCACCACCAAGAACCCTGCACCACCAACATATCTGCATCACGAACAAATATGCACCAACAACAAACCTGCATCACAAATAAACCTGCACCAACAACAAACCTGCACCAACAACAAACCTGCACCAACAACAAACCTCCTCCAACAACACAACTGCATCAACAACAAACCTGTGCCAACAACAAACCTGCACGAACAACAAACCTGCAGAAACAAACTGGCACAAACAACAAACGTGCCCCAACAACACACCTGCATCACAAACAAACCTGCACCAACAACAAACCTGCATCAACAACAAACCTGCACCAACAACAAACCTGCACCAACAACCAACCTGCATCACAAACAAACCTGCACCAACAACAAACCTGCACCAACAAACTTGCACCAACAACAAACCTGCACCAACAACAAACCAGCACCAACAACAAACCAGCACCAACAACAAACCTACACCAACAACAAACCTGAACCAACGACAAAACTGCACCAACAACAAACCTGCATCAACAACAATCCTGCACTAACAATAAACCTGCAGCAACAACAAACCTACACCAACAACAAACCTGCACCAACAACAAACCTGCACCAACAACAAACCTACACCAACAACAAACCGGCACTAACAACAAACCTGCCCCAACTACTTACCTGCATCACAAACAAACCTACACCAACAACAAACCTGCACCAACAACAAACCTACACCAACAACAAACCTGCACCAACAACAAACCTGCACCAACAACAAACCGGCACCAACAACAAACCTGCACCAACAACAAACCTGCACCAACAACAAACCTACACCAACAACAAACCTGCACCAACAACAAACCTCCACCAACAACAAACCTGCACCAACAACACACCTGCACAATCAACAAACCTGCACCAAAAACAAACCTGCACCACCAAGAACCCTGCACCACCAACATATCTGCATCACGAACAAATATGCACCAACAACAAACCTGCATCACAAATAAACCTGCACCAACAACAAACCTGCACCAACAACAAACCTGCACCAACAACAAGCCTGCACCAACAACAAAACTGCACCAACAACAAACCTGCACCAACAAACCAGCACCAACAACAAACCTGCACCAACAACAAACCTGCACCAACAACAAACCTGCACCAACAACAAACCTGCACCAACAATTAACCTGCACCAACAATAAACCTGCACCAACAATAAACCTACACCAACAACAAACCAACACCATCAACAAACCTGCACCAACAACAAACTTTCACCAAGAACAAACCTGCACCAACAATAAACCTACACCAACAACAAACCTGCATCAACAACAAACCTGCACCAACAACAAACTTTCACCAACAACAATCCTGCACCAACAATAAATCTGCACCAACAACAAACCTGCACCAACAATAAACCTGCACCAACAACAAACCTGCATCACCAACAAAGCTGCATCAACAACAAACCGGGACCAACAGCAAACCTACACCAACAACAATCCTGCATCAACAACAAACCTGCACCAACAACAAACCAACACCATCAACAATCCTGCACCAACAACAAACATGCATCAACAATAAACCTGCACGAACAACACACCTGCACCAACAACAAACCTGCACCAACAATAAACCTGCACAAACAACAAACCTGCAATAACAACAAACCTGCACCAACAACAAACCTGCACCAACAGCAAACCTGCACCAACAACAAACCTGCACCAACAACAAACCTACACCAACAACAAACCTACAACAACAACAAACCTGCAATAACAACAAACCTGCACCAACAACAAACCTGCATCGACAACAAACCTGCACTAACAACAAATCTGCAACAACAACAAACCTGCACCAACAACAAACCTATACCAACAATAAACCTGCACCAACAACAAAAATGCACCAACAACAAACCTGCACCAACAATAAACCAACACCATCAACAAACCTGCACCAACAACAAACCTGCATCAAAAACAAACTTTCACCAACAACAAAGCTGCACCAACAATAAACCAACACCATCAACAAACCGGCACCAACAACAAACCAGCATCAACAACAAACCTGCACCAACAACAAACCTGCATCAACAATAAACCTGCATCAACAATAAACCTGCACCAACAATTAACCTGCATCAACAATAAACCGGCACCAACAATTCACCTGCATCAACAATAAACCTGCACCAACAACATATCTTGACCAAAAACAAATCTGCACCAACAACAAACCGGCACTAACAATAAACCTGCACCAACAACAAACCTGCACCAACAACAACTCTGCACCAACAACAAACCTGCACCAACAACAAACCTGAACCAACAACAAACCGGCACTAACAATAAACCTGCACCAACAACAAACCTGCACCAACAACAAACCTGCACCAACAACAAATCTGGACCAAAAACAAACCTGCACCAACAACAAACCTGGACCGACAACAAACCTGGACCAACAACAAATCTGGACCAAAAACAAATCTGCACCAACAACAAACCGGCACTAACAATAAACCTGCACCAACAACAAACCTGCACCAACAACAAATCTGCACCAACAACAAACCTGCACCAACAACAAACCTGGACCAACAACAAACCTGGACCAACAACAAATCTGGACCAAAAACCAATCTGCACCAACAACAAACCGGCACAAACAATAAACCTGCACCAACAACAAACCTGCACCAACAACAAATCTGCACCAACAGCAAACCTGCACCAACAACAAATCTGCACCAACAACAAACCAGCACTAACAATAAACCTGCACCAACAACAAATCTGCACCAACAACAAATCTGCACCAACAACAAACCTGCACCAACAATCCTGCACCAACAACAAACCTGCACCAAAAACAAACCTGCACCAACAACAAACCTGCACTAACAACAAACCTGCACCAACAAACCAGCACCAACAACAAACCTCCACCAACAACAAACCTGCACCAACAACACACCTGCATCAACAACAAACCTGCGCAAAACAACAAATCTGCACGAACAACAAACCTGCACCAAAAACAAACCTGCACCACCAAGAACCCTGCACCACCAACATATCTGCATCACGAACAAATATGCACCAACAACAAACCTGCATCACAAATAAACCTGCACCAACAACAAACCTGCACCAACAACAAACCTGCACCAACAACAAACCTCCTCCAACAACACACCTGCATCAACAACAAACCTGTGCCAACAACAAACCTGCACGAACAACAAACCTGCAGCAACAAACTGGCACAAACAACAAACGTGCCCCAACAACACACCTGCATCACAAACAAACCTGCACCAACAACAAACCTGCATCAACAACAAACCTGCACCAACAACAAACCTGCACCAACAACCAACCTGTATCACAAACAAACCTGCACCAACAACAAACCTGCACCAACAAACTTGCACCAACAACAAACCTGCACCAACAACAAACCAGCACCAACAACAAACCAGCACCAACAACAAACCTACACCAACAACAAACCTGAACCAACGACAAAACTGCACCAACAACAAACCTGCATCAACAACAATCCTGCACTAACAATAAACCTGCAGCAACAACAAACCTACACCAACAACAAACCTGCACCAACAACAAACCTGCACCAACAACAAACCTGCACCAACAACAAACCTACACCAACAACAAACCTGCACCAACAACAAACCGGCACCAACAACAAACCTGCACCAACAACAAACCTGCACCAACAACAAACCTGCACCAACAACAAAACTGCACCAACAACAAACCTGCACCAACAACAAACCTGCACCAACAACAAACCTCCACCAACAACAAACCTGCACCAACAACACACCTGCACAATCAACAAACCTGCACCAAAAACAAACCTGCACCACCAAGAACCCTGCACCACCAACATATCTGCATCACGAACAAATATGCACCAACAACAAACCTGCATCACAAATAAACCTGCACCAACAACAAACCTGCACCAACAACAAACCTGCACCAACAACAAGCCTGCACCAACAACAAAACTGCACCAACAACAAACCTGCACCAACAAACCAGCACCAACAACAAACCTCCACCAACAACAAACCTGGACCAACAATAAACCTGCACGAACAACAAACCTGCAGCAACAAACCAGCACTAACAACAAACCTGCACCACCAACAAACCTGCACCAACAACAAATCTGCGCCAACAACAAACCAGCACCAACAATAAACCTGCACCAACATCAAACCTCCACCAACAACATATCTGCACCAACAACATACCTGCACCAACAACAAATCTACACCAACAACAAACCTGCACCAACAACACACCTGCACCAACAACAAACCCGCACCAACAACACACCTGCATCAACAACAAACCTGTGCCAACAACAAACCGGCACATACAACAAATCTGCCCCAACAACACACCTGCATCACAAACAAACCTGCACCAACAACAAACGTGCATCAACAGCAAACCTGCACCAACAACAAACCTGCATCACAAACAAACCTGCACCAACAACAAACCAGCACCAACAACAAACCTGCACCAACAACAAACCTGCACCAACAACAAACCTGCACCAACAACAAACCTGCACAAACAACAAACCTGCAATAACAACAAACCTGCACCAACAACAAACCTGCACCAACAGCAAACCTGCACCAACAACAAACCTGCACCAACAACAAACCTACACCAACAACAAACCTACAACAAAAACAAACCTGCAATAACAACAAACCTGCACCTACAACAAACCTACAACAACAACAAACCTACAACAACAACAAACCTACAACAACAACAAACCTGCATCGACAACAAACCTGCACTAACAACAAATCTGCAACAACAACAAACCTGCACCAACAACAAACCTATACCAACAATAAACCTGCACCAACAACAAAAATGCACCAACAACAAACCTGCACCAACAATAAACCAACACCATCAACAAACCTGCACCAACAAGAAACTTTCACCAACAACAAACCTGCACCAACAAACCTGCATCAACAATAAACCTGGACCAACAACAAATCTGGACCAAAAACAAATCTGCACCAACAACAAACTGGCACTAACAATAAACCTGCACCAACAACAAACCTGCACCAACAACAAATCTGCACCAACAACAAACCTGCACCAAAAATAAACCTGAACCAACAACAAACCGGCACTAACAATAAACCTGCACCAACAACAAACCTGCACCAACAACAAATCTGGACCAAAAACAAATCTTCACAAACAACAAGCCGGCACTAACAATAAACCTGCACCAACAACAAACCTGCACCAACAACAAATCTGCACCAACAACAAACCTGCACCAACAACAAACCTGGACCAACAACAAACCTGGACCAACAACAAATCTGGACCAAAAACAAATCTGCACCAACAACAAACCGGCACTAACAATAAACCTGCACCAACAACAAACCTGCACCAACAACAAATCTGCACCAACAACAAACCTGCACCAACAACAAACCTGGACCAACAACAAACCTGGACCAACAACAAATCTGGACCAAAAACAAATCTGCACCAACAACAAACCGGCACAAACAATAAACCTGCACCAACAACAAACCTGCACCAACAACAAATCTGCACCAACAACAAAGCGGCACTAACAATAAACCTGCACCAACAACAAATCTGCACCAACAACAAATCTGCACCAACAACAAACCTGCACCAACAATCCTGCACCAACAACAATCCTGCACCAAAAACAAACCTGCACCAACAACAAACCTGCACTAACAACAAACCTGCACCAACAAACCAGCACCAACAACAAACCTCCACCAACAACAAACCTGCACCAACAACACACCTGCATCAACAACAAACCTGCGCAAAACAACAAACCTGCACGAACAACAAACCTGCACCAAAAACAAACCTGCACCACCAAGAACCCTGCACCACCAACATATCTGCATCACGAACAAATATGCACCAACAACAAACCTGCATCACAAATAAACCTGCACCAACAACAAACCTGCACCAACAACAAACCTGCACCAACAACAAACCTGCACCAACAAACCAGCACCAACAACAAACCTCCACCAACAACAAACCTGGACCAACAACAAACCTGCACGAACAACAAACCTGCAGCAACAAACCAGCACTAACAACAAACCTGCACCACCAACAAACCTGCACCAACAACAATCCTGCACCAACAATTAACCTGCACCAACAATAAACCTGCACCAACATCAAACCTCCACCAACAACATATCTGCACCAACAACATACCTGCACCAACAGCAAGCCTGCACCAACAACAAACCTGCACCAACAACAAACCTGCACCAACAACAAACCTCCTCCAACAACACACCTGCATCAACAACAAACCTGTGCCAACAACAATCCTGCACGAACAACAAACCTGCAGCAACAAACTGGCACAAACAACAAATATGCCCCAACAACACACCTGCATCACAAACAAACCTGCACCAACAACAAACCTGCATCAACAACAAACCTGCACCAACAACAAACCTGCACCAACAACCAACCTGCATCACAAACAAACCTGCACCAACAACAAACCTGCACCAACAAACTTGCACCAACAACAAACCTGCACCAACAACAAACCAGCACCAACAACAAACCAGCACCAACAACAAACCTACACCAACAACAAACCTGAACCAACGACAAAACTGCACCAACAACAAACCTGCATCAACAACAATCCTGCACTAACAATAAACCTGCAGCAACAACAAACCTACACCAACAACAAACCTGCACCAACAACAAACCTGCACCAACAACAAACCTACACCAACAACAAACCGGCACTAACAACAAACCTGCCCCAACTACTTACCTGCATCACAAACAAACCGACACCAACAACAAACCTGCACCAACAACAAACCTACACCAACAACAAACCTGCACCAACAACAAACCTGCACCAACAACAAACCGGCACCAACAACAAACCTGCACCAACAACAAACCTGCACCAACAACAAACCTGCACCAACAACAAACCTGCACCAACAACAAACCTCCACCAACAACAAACCTGCACCAACAACACACCTGCACAATCAACAAACCTGCACCAAAAACAAACCTGCACCACCAAGAACCCTGCACCACCAACATATCTGCATCACGAACAAATATGCACCAACAACAAACCTGCATCAACAACAAACCTGCACCAACAACAAACCTGGACCAACAATAAACCTGCACGAACAACAAACCTGCAGCAACAAACCAGCACTAACAACAAACCTGCACTACCAACAAACCTGCACCAACAACAAATCTGCGCCAACAACAAACCAGCACCAACAATAAACCTGCACCAACATCAAACCTCCACCAACAACATATCTGCACCAACAACATACCTGCACCAACAACAAATCTACACCAACAACAAACCTGCACCAACAACACACCTGCACCAACAACAAACCCGCACCAACAACAAACCTGCACCAACAACAAACCTCCTCCAATAACACACCTGCATCAACAAGAAACCTGTGCCAACAACAAACCGGCACATACAACAAATCTGCCCCAACAACACACCTGCATCACAAACAAACCTGCACCAACAACAAACGTGCATCAACAGCAAACCTGCACCAACAACAAACCTGCATCACAAACAAACCTGCACCAACAACAAACCTGCACCAACAAACTTGCACCAACAACAAACCTGCACCAACAACAAACCAGCACCAACAACAAACCTGCACCAACAACAAACCTGCACCAACAACAAACCTGCACCAACAACAAACCTGCACCAACAACAATCCAGCACCAACAACAAACCAGCACCAACAACAAACCTGCACCAACAACAAACCAGCACCAACAACAAACCTGCACCAACAACAAACCTGCACCAACAACAAACCTGCACCAACAAAAATCCTGCACCAACAACAAACCTGCACCAACAACAAACCAGCACCAACAACAAACCTTCACCAACAACAAACCTGCACCAACAACAAACCTGCACCAACAATTAACCTTCACAAACAACAAACCTCCACCAACAACAAACCTGCACCAACAACAAACCTGCTCCAACAACAAACCTGCACCAACAACAAACCGGCACTAACAATAAACCTGCAGCAACAACAAACCTACACCAACAACAAACCTGCACCAACAACAAACCGGCACTAACAACAAACCTGCCCCAACTACTTACCTGCATCACAAACAAACCTGCACCAACAACAAACCTGCACCAACAACAAACCTGCATCACAAACAAACCGGCACCAACAACAAATCTGGACCAAAAACAAATCTGCACCAACAACAAACCGGTACTAACAATAAACCTGCACCAACAACAAATCTGCACCAACAACAAACCTACACCAACAACAAACCTGCACCAACAATCCTGCACCAACAACAAACCTGCACCAAAAACAAAACTGCACCAACAACAAACCTACACCAAGAACAAACCTACACCAACAACAAACCTGCACCAACAACAAACCTGCACTAACAACAAACCTGCACCAACAAACCAGCACCAACAACAAACCTCCACCAACAACAAACCTGCACCAACAACACACCTGCATCAACAACAAACCTGCGCAAAACAACAAACCTGCACGAACAACAAACCAGCAGCAACAAACCAGCACTAACAACAAACCTGCACCACCAACAAACCTGCACCAACAACAAACCAGCACCAACATTAAACCTGCACCATCATCAACCTCCACCAACAACATATCTGCACCAACAACATACCTGCACCAACAACAAATCTGCACCAACAACAAACCTGCACCAACAACACACCTGCACCAACAACAAGCCTGCACCAACAACAAACCTGCACCAACAACAAACCTGCACCAACAACAAACCTCCTCCAACAACACACCTGCATCAACAACAAACCTGTGCCAACAACAAACCTGCACGAACAACAAACCTGCAGCAACAAACTGGCACAAACAACAAACGTGCCCCAACAGCACACCTGCATCACAAACAAACCTGCACCAACAACAAACCTGCATCAACAACAAACCTGCACCAACAACCAACCTGCATCACAAACAAACTTGCACCAACAACAAACCTGCACCAACAAACTTGCACCAACAACAAACCTGCACCAACAACAAACCAGCACCAACAACAAACCAGCACCAACAAAAAACCTACACCAACAACAAACCTGAACCAACGACAAAACTGCACCAACAACAAAGCTGCATCAACAACAATCCTGCACCAACAACAAACCTGCACCAACAACATATCTGCACCAACAACATACCTGCACCAACAACAAATCTACACCAACAACAAATCTGCACCAACAACAAACCTCCTCCAACAACACACCTGTATCAACAACAAACCTGTGCCAACAACAAACCTGCACGAACAACAAACCTGCAGCAACAAACCGGCACAAGCAACAAAGCTGCCCCAACAACACACCTGCATCACAAACAAACCTGCACCAACAACAAACCTGCATCAACAACAAACCTGCACCAACTACAAACCTGCATCACAAACAATCCTGCACCAACAACAAACCTGCACCAACAAACTTGCACCAACAAGAAACCTGCACCAACAAGAAACCAGCAACAACAACAAACCAGCACCAACAACAAACCTGCACCAACAACAAACCTGCACCAACAACAAACCTGCACCAACAACAAACCAGCATCAACAACTAACCTGCACCAACAACAAACTTGCACCAACAACAAACCAGCACCAACAACAAACCAGCACCAACAACAAACCTGCACCAACAACAAACCAGCACCAACAGCAAACCAGCACCAACAACAATCCTGCACCAACAACAAACCTGCACCAACAACAAACCAGCACCAACAACAAACCTTCACCAACAACAAACCTGCACCAACAACAAACCTGCACCAACAATTAACCTACACAAACAAAAAACCTCCACCAACAACAAACCTGCACCAACAATAAACCTGCTCCAACAACAAACCTGCACCAACAACAAACCTGCACCAACAACAAACCTGGACCAACAACAAACCTGCACCAATAACAAACCTGCAACAACAACAAACCTGCACCAACAACAAACCGGCACTAACAATAAACCAGCAGCAACAACAAACCTACACCAACAACAAACCTGCACCAACAACAAACCTGCACCAACAACAAACCTACACCAACAATAAACCGGCACTAACAACAAACCTGCCCCAACTACTTACCTGCATCACAAACAAACCTGCACCAACAACAAACCTGCATCAACAACAAACCTGCATCAACAACAAACCTGCATCAACAACAAACCTGCATCAACAACAAACATACACCAACAACAAACCTGCACCAACAACAAACCTACACCAACAATAAACCTACACCAACTGCAAACCTACACCAGCAAAAAACATGCTCCAACAACAAACCTGCACCAACAACAAACCTGCACCAACAACAAACCTGGACCAACAACAAACATGGACCAACAACAAACCTACACCAACAACAAACCTGCACCAACAAACCTGCACCAACAAAAAAACTGCACCAACAACAAAACTGCACCAACAATAAACCTACACCAACAACAAACCTACACCAACAACAAACCTGCACCAACAACAAACCTGCACCTGCAACAAACCTGCACCAACAACAAACCTGCATCAACAACAAACCTGCACCAACAAAAACCTGCACCAACAACAAACCTGCACCAACAACAAACCGGCACCAACAACAAACCTGCACCAACAACAAACCTGGACCAACAACAAACCTGGACCAACAACAAACCTACACCAACAACAAACCTGCACCAACAAACCTGCACCAACAAAAAAACTGCACCAACAACAAAACTGCACCAACAATAAACCTACACCAACAACAAACCTACACCAACAACAAACCTGCACCAACAACAAACCTGCACCTGCAACAAACCTGCACCAACAACAAACCTGCATCAACAACAAACCTGCACCAACAAAAACCTGCACCAACAACAAACCAGCACCAACAACAATCCAGCACCCACAACAAACCTCCACCTACAACAAACCTGCACCAACAACACAACTGCACCATCAACAAACCTGCACCACCGACAAACCTGCAGCCCCAAGAACCCTGCACCACCAACATATCTGCACCACAATCAAATATGCACCAACAACAAACCTGCACCAACAAACCAGCACCAACAACAAACCTCCACCAACAACAAACCTGCACCAACAACAAACCTGCGCCAACAACAAACCAGCACCAACAATAAACCTGCACCAACATCAAACCTCCACCAGCAACATATCTGCACCAAGAACATACCTGCACCAACAAGAAATCTACACCAACAACAAACCTGCATCAACAACACACCTGCACCAACAACAAACCTTCACCAACAACAACCCTGCACCAACAACAAACCTCCTCCAACAACACACCTGCACCAACAACAAACCTGTGCCAACAACAAACCTGCACAAACAACAGACCTGCAGCAACAAACCGGCACAAACAACAAACCTGCCCCAACAACACACCTGCATCACAAACAAATCTTCACCAACAACAAACCTGCATCAACAACAAACCTGCACCAACAACAAACCTGCATCACAAACAAACCTGCACCAACAACAAACATGCACCAACAAACTCGCACCAAGAACAAACCTGCACCAACAACAAACCAGCACCAACAACAAACCAGCACCAACAACAAACCTGCACCAACAACAAACCAGCACCAACAATAAACGAGCACCAACAACAAACCTGCACCAACAACAAACCTGCACCAACAACAAACCAGCTGCAACAACAAACCTGCACCAACAACAAACCTGCACCAACAACAAACCAACACCAACAACAAATCTGTACCAACAATAAACCTACAGCAACAACAAACCTGCACCAACAACAAACCTGCACGAACAAACCTGTATCAACAATAAACCTGGACCAACAACAAATCTGGACCAAAAACAAATCTGCACCAACAACAAACCGGCACTAACAATAAACCTGCACCAACAACAAACCTGCACCAACAACAAATCTGCACCAACAACAAACCTGCACCAAAAATAAACCTGAACCAACAACAAACCGGCACCAACAACAATCCTGCACCAACAACAAACCTGCACCAACAACAAACCTACACCAACAACAAACCTGCATCAACAACAAACCTGCATCACAAACAAACCTGCACCAACAACAAACCTGCACGAACAACAAACCTGCACCAACAACAAACTTGCCTCACAAACAAACCTGCACCAACAACAAACCTGCACCAACAACAAACCTGCACCAACAACAAACCTGCACCAACAACAAACTTGCATCACAAACAAACCTGCACCAACAACAAACCTGCATCAACAACAAACCTGCATCACAAACAAACCTGCACCAACAACAAACCTGCACCAACAACAAACCTGCACCAACAACAAACCTGCACCAACAATTAACCTACACAAACAAAAAACCTCCACCAACAACAAACCTGCACCAACAATAAACCTGCTCCAACAACAAACCTGCACCAACAACAAACCTGCACCAACAACAAACCTGGACCAACAACAAACCTGCACCAATAACAAACCTGCAACAACAACAAACCTGCACCAACAACAAACCGGCACTAACAATAAACCAGCAGCAACAACAAACCTACACCAACAACAAACCTGCACCAACAACAAACCTGCACCAACAACAAACCTACACCAACAATAAACCGGCACTAACAACAAACCTGCCCCAACTACTTACCTGCATCACAAACAAACCTGCACCAACAACAAACCTGCATCAACAACAAACCTGCATCAACAACAAACCTGCATCAACAACAAACCTGCATCAACAACAAACATACACCAACAACAAACCTGCACCAACAACAAACCTACACCAACAATAAACCTACACCAACTGCAAACCTACACCAGCAAAAAACATGCTCCAACAACAAACCTGCACCAACAACAAACCTGCACCAACAACAAACCTGGACCAACAACAAACATGGACCAACAACAAACCTACACCAACAACAAACCTGCACCAACAAAAAAACTGCACCAACAACAAAACTGCACCAACAATAAACCTACACCAACAACAAACCTACACCAACAACAAACCTGCACCAACAACAAACCTGCACCTGCAACAAACCTGCACCAACAACAAACCTGCATCAACAACAAACCTGCACCAACAAAAACCTGCACCAACAACAAACCTGCACCAACAACAAACCGGCACCAACAACAAACCTGCACCAACAACAAACCTGGACCAACAACAAACCTGGACCAACAACAAACCTACACCAACAACAAACCTGCACCAACAAATCTGCACCAACAAAAAAACTGCACCAACAACAAAACTGCACCAACAATAAACCTACACCAACAACAAACCTACACCAACAACAAACCTGCACCAACAACAAACCTGCACCTGCAACAAACCTGCACCAACAACAAACCTGCATCAACAACAAACCTGCACCAACAAAAACCTGCACCAACAACAAACCAGCACCAACAACAATCCAGCACCCACAACAAACCTCCACCTACAACAAACCTGCACCAACAACACAACTGCACCATCAACAAACCTGCACCACCGACAAACCTGCAGCCCCAAGAACCCTGCACCACCAACATATCTGCACCACAATCAAATATGCACCAACAACAAACCTGCACCAACAAACCAGCACCAACAACAAACCTCCACCAACAACAAACCTGCACCAACAACAAACCTGCGCCAACAACAAACCAGCACCAACAATAAACCTGCACCAACATCAAACCTCCACCAGCAACATATCTGCACCAAGAACATACCTGCACCAACAAGAAATCTACACCAACAACAAACCTGCATCAACAACACACCTGCACCAACAACAAACCTTCACCAACAACAACCCTGCACCAACAACAAACCTCCTCCAACAACACACCTGCACCAACAACAAACCTGTGCCAACAACAAACCTGCACAAACAACAGACCTGCAGCAACAAACCGGCACAAACAACAAACCTGCCCCAACAACACACCTGCATCACAAACAAATCTTCACCAACAACAAACCTGCATCAACAACAAACCTGCACCAACAACAAACCTGCATCACAAACAAACCTGCACCAACAACAAACATGCACCAACAAACTCGCACCAAGAACAAACCTGCACCAACAACAAACCAGCACCAACAACAAACCAGCACCAACAACAAACCTGCACCAACAACAAACCAGCACCAACAATAAACGAGCACCAACAACAAACCTGCACCAACAACAAACCTGCACCAACAACAAACCAGCTGCAACAACAAACCTGCACCAACAACAAACCTGCACCAACAACAAACCAACACCAACAACAAATCTGTACCAACAATAAACCTACAGCAACAACAAACCTGCACCAACAACAAACCTGCACGAACAAACCTGTATCAACAATAAACCTGGACCAACAACAAATCTGGACCAAAAACAAATCTGCACCAACAACAAACCGGCACTAACAATAAACCTGCACCAACAACAAACCTGCACCAACAACAAATCTGCACCAACAACAAACCTGCACCAAAAATAAACCTGAACCAACAACAAACCGGCACCAACAACAATCCTGCACCAACAACAAACCTGCACCAACAACAAACCTACACCAACAACAAACCTGCATCAACAACAAACCTGCATCACAAACAAACCTGCACCAACAACAAACCTGCACGAACAACAAACCTGCACCAACAACAAACTTGCCTCACAAACAAACCTGCACCAACAACAAACCTGCACCAACAACAAACCTGCACCAACAACAAACCTGCACCAACAACAAACTTGCATCACAAACAAACCTGCACCAACAACAAACCTGCATCAACAACAAACCTGCATCACAAACAAACCTGCACCAACAACAAACCTGCACCAACAACAAACCTGCACCAACAACAAACCTGCACCAACAACAAACCTGCATCAACAACAAACCTGCATCACAAACACACCTGCACCAACAACAAACCTGCACCAACAACAAACCTGCACCAACAACAAACCTGCACCAACAACAAACTTGCATCACAAACAAACCTGCACCAACAACAAACCTGCACCAACAACAAACCTGCACCAACAATAAACCTGCATCAACAACAAACCTGCGCCATCAACAAACCTGCACCAACAACAAACCTGCACCAACAACAAACCTGCATCACAAACAAACCTGCACCAACAACAAACCTGCACCAACAACAAACCTGCACGAACAACAAACCTGCATCACAAACAAACCTGCACCAACAACAAACCTGCATCACAAACAAACCTGCATCAACAACAAACCTGCACCAACAACAATCCAGCACCAACAACAAACCTGCATCACAAACAAACCTGCATCAACAACAAACCTGCACCAACAACAAACCTGCACCAACATCAAACCTGTACCAACAACAAACCTGCACCAACAACAAACCTGCACCAACAACAAACCTGGACCAACAACAAACCTGGACCAACAACAAACCTACACCAACAACAAACCTGCACCAACAAACCTGCACCAACAAAAAAACTGCACCAACAACAAAACTGCACCAACAATAAACCTACACCAACAACAAACCTACACCAACAACAAACCTGCACCAACAACAAACCTGCACCTGCAACAAACCTGCACCAACAACAAACCTGCATCAACAACAAACCTGCACCAACAAAAACCTGCACCAACAACAAACCAGCACCAACAACAATCCAGCACCCACAACAAACCTCCACCTACAACAAACCTGCACCAACAACACAACTGCACCATCAACAAACCTGCACCACCGACAAACCTGCAGCCCCAAGAACCCTGCACCACCAACATATCTGCACCACAATCAAATATGCACCAACAACAAACCTGCACCAACAAACCAGCACCAACAACAAACCTCCACCAACAACAAACCTGCACCAACAACAAACCTGCGCCAACAACTAACCAGCACCAACAATAAACCTGCACCAACATCAAACCTCCACCAGCAACATATCTGCACCAAGAACATACCTGCACCAACAAGAAATCTACACCAACAACAAACCTGCATCAACAACACACCTGCACCAACAACAAACCTGCACCAACAACAACCCTGCACCAACAACAAACCTCCTCCAACAACACACCTGCACCAACAACAAACCTGTGCCAACAACAAACCTGCACAAACAACAGACCTGCAGCAACAAACCGGCACAAACAACAAACCTGCCCCAACAACACACCTGCATCACAAACAAATCTTCACCAACAACAAAGCTGCATCAACAACAAACCTGCACCAACAACAAACCTGCATCACAAACAAACCTGCACCAACAACAAACATGCACCAACAAACTCGCACCAAGAACAAACCTGCACCAACAACAAACCAGCACCAACAACAAACCAGCACCAACAACAAACCTGCACCAACAACAAACCAGCACCAACAATAAACGAGCACCAACAACAAACCTGCACCAACAACAAACCTGCACCAACAACAAACCAGCTGCAACAACAAACCTGCACCAACAACAAACTTTCACCAACAACAAATCTGTACCAACAATAAACCTACAGCAACAACAAACCTGCACCAACAACAAACCTGCACCAACAAACCTGTATCAACAATAAACCTGGACCAACAACAAATCTGGACCAAAAACAAATCTGCACCAACAACAAACCGGCACTAACAATAAACCTGCACCAACAACAAACCTGCACCAACAACAAATCTGCACCAACAACAAACCTGCACCAAAAATAAACCTGAACCAACAACAAACCGGCACCAACAACAATCCTGCACCAACAACAAACCTGCACCAACAACAAACCTACACCAACAACAAACCTGCATCAACAACAAACCTGCATCACAAACAAACCTGCACCAACAACAAACCTGCACGAACAACAAACCTGCACCAACAACAACCTTGCCTCACAAACAAACCTGCACCAACAACAAACCTGCACCAACAACAAACCTGCACCAACAACAAACCTGCACCAACAACAAACTTGCATCACAAACAAACCTGCACCAACAACAAACCTGCATCAACAACAAACCTGCATCACAAACAAACCTGCACCAACAACAAACCTGCACCAACAACAAACCTGCACCAACAACAAACCTGCACCAACAACAAACCTGCATCAACAACAAACCTGCATCACAAACACACCTGCACCAACAACAAACCTGCACCAACAACAAACCTGCACCAACAACAAACCTGCACCAACAACAAACTTGCATCACAAACAAACCTGCACCAACAACAAACCTGCACCAACAACAAACCTGCACCAACAACAAACCTGCATCAACAACAAACCTGCGCCATCAACAAACCTGCACCAACAACAAACCTGCACCAACAACAAACCTGCATCACAAACAAACCTGCACCAACAACAAACATGCACCAACAACAAACCTGCACGAACAACAAACCTGCATCACAAACAAACCTGCACCAACAACAAACCTGCATCACAAACAAACCTGCATCAACAACAAAACTGCACCAACAACAAACCAGCACCAACAACAAACCTGCATCACAAACAAACCTGCATCAACAACAAACCTGCACCAACAACAAACCTGCACCAACATCAAACCTGTACCAACAACAAACCTGCACCAACAACAAACCTGCACCAACAACATAACTGCACCATAAACAAACCTGCACCAACAACAAACCTGCACCAACAAACCTGCACCAACAACAACCTGCACCAACAAACCTGCACCAACAACAAACCTGCACCAACAAACCAGCACCAACAACAAACCTGCACCAACAACAAACCTGCACCATCAACAAAACTGCACCAACAAACCTATACCAACAACAAACCTACACTAACAACAAACCTGCACCAACAACAAACCAACACTAACAACAAACGTGCACCAACAACAAACCAGCGCCAACAACAAACCTGCACCAACAACAAACCTGCACCAACAACAAGCCTGCACCATCAACAGACCCGCACCAATAAAGCTACACCAACAACAAACCTACACTAACAACAATCCTGCACCAACAACAAACCGGCCCCAACAACAAATCAGCACCAACAACAAACCTGCACCAACAACAAACCTGCAGCAACCAACCTGCCCCAACAACAAACCTGCATCAACAACAAACCTACACCAACAACAAACCTGCACCAACAACAAACCTGCACCAACAAACCTGCACCAACAACAAATCTGCGCCACCAACAAACCTGCACCATCAACAAACCTGCACCAACAAACCTGCACCAACAACAAACCTGCAACAACAAATCTGAATCACAAACAAACCTGCACCAACACCAAAGATGCATCACAAACAAACCTGCACCAACACCAAACCTGCATCACAAACAAACCTGCGTCAACAACAAACCTGCATCAACAACAAACCTGCACCAACAACAGACCTGCAACAACAACAAACCTGCACCAACAACAAACCTGCATCACAAACAAACCTGCACCAACACCAAACCTGCATCACAAACAAACCTGCACCAACAACAAACCTGCATCACAAACAAACCTGCACCAACAACAAACCTGCACCAACAACAAACCTGCAACAACAACCAACCTGCAACAACAACAAACCTGCACCAACAATAAACCTGCACCAACAACAAATCTACACCAACAACAAACCGGCACTAACAACAAAACTGCACCAAGAACAAATCTGCATCACAAACAAACCTGCGTCAACAACAAACCTGCACGAACAACAAACCTGCAGCAAAAAACCGGCACTAACAACAAACCTGCCCCAACAACAAACCTGCATCAACAACAATCCTGCACCAACAACAAACCTGCACCAACAACAAACCAGCACCAACAACAAACCAGCACCAACAACAAACCAGCACCAACAAAACTGCACCAACAAAAAACCTGCACCAACAAACCTGCACCAACAACAAATCTGCACCAACAAGAAACCTGCACCAACAACAAACCTGCACCAACAACAAACCTACATCACAAACAAACCTGTAGCAACAACAAACCTGCGCCAACATCAAACCTGCACCAACAACAAACCTACACCAACAACAAACCTGCATCACAAACAAACCTGCACCAACAACAAACCTGCACCAACATCAAACCTGCACCAACAACAAACCTACACCAACAACAAACCTGCATCACAAACAAACCTGCACCAACAACAAACCTGCACCAACATCAAACCTGCACCAACAACAAACCTACACCAACAACAAACCTGCATCACAAACAAACCTGCACCAACAACAAACCTGCACCAACATCAAACCTGCACCAACAACAAACCTACACCAACAACAAACCTACATCACAAACAAACCTGTAGCAACAACAAACCTGCGCCAACATCAAACCTGCACCAACAACAAACCTACACCAACAACAAACCTGCACCACAAACAAACCTGCACCAACAACAAACCTGCACCAACAACAAACCTGCACCAACAACAAACCTGCATCACAAACAAACCTGCATCACAAACAAACCTGCATCAACAACAAACCTGCACCAACAACAAATCTGCACGAACAACAAACCTGCATCAACAACAAACCTGCACCAACAACAAACCTGCACCAACAACAAACCTGCACGAACAACAAGCCTGCATCACAAACAAACCTGCACCAACAACAAACCAGCACCAACAACAAACCTGCATCACAAACAAACCTGCATCAACAACAAACCTGCGCCATCAACAAACCTGCACGAACAACAAACCTGCATCACAAACAAACCTGCACCAAAAGCAAACCAGCACCAACAACAAACCTGCATCACAAACAAACCTGCAACAACAACAAACCTGCACCAACAACAAACCTGCACCAACAACAAACCTGCACGAACAACAAACCTGCATCACAAACAAACCTGCACCAACAACAAACCTACACCAACAACAAACCTGCACCAACAACAAACCTGCATCACAAACAAACCTGCATCAACAACAAACCTGCACCAACAACAAACCTGCACCAACATCAAACCTGTACCAACAACAAACCTGCACCAACAACAAACCTGCACCAACAACATAACTGCACCATAAACAAACCTGCACCAACAACAAACCTGCACCAACAAACCTGCACCAACAACAACCTGCACCAACAAACCTGCACCAACAACAAACCTGCACCAACACACCAGCACCAACAACAAACCTGCACCAACAACAAAACTGCACCAACAAACCAGCACCAACAACAAACCTGCACCAACAAACCAGCACCAACAACAAACCAGCACCAACAACAAACCTGCACCAACAAACCAGCACCAACAACAAACCTGCACCAACAACAAACCTGCACCATCAACAAAACTGCACCAACAAACCTATACCAACAACAAACCTATACCAACAACAAACGTGCACCAACAACAAACCAGCGCCAACAACAAACCTGCACCAACAACAAACCTGCACCAACAACAAGCCTGCACCATCAACAGACCCGCACCAATAAAGCTACACCAACAACAAACCTACACTAACAACAATCCTGCACCAACAACAAACCTGCCCCAACAACAAATCAGCACCAACAACAAACCTGCACCAACAACAAACCTGCAGCAACCAACCTGCCCCAACAACAAACCTGCATCAACAACAAACCTACATCAACAACAAACCTGCACCAACAACAAACCTGCACCAACAAACCTGCACCAACAACAAATCTGCGCCACCAACAAACCTGCACCACCAACAAACCTGCACCAACAAACCTGCACCAACAACAAACCTGCAACAACAAATCTGAATCACAAACAAACCTGCACCAACACCAAAGATGCATCACAAACAAACCTGCACCAACACCAAACCTGCATCACAAACAAACCTGCGTCAACAACAAACCTGCATCAACAACAAACCTGCACCAACAACAGACCTGCAACAACAAAAAACCTGCACCAACAACAAACCTGCATCACAAACAAACCTGCACCAACAACAAACCTGCACCAACAACAAACCTGCACCAACAACAAACCTGCAACAACAACCAACCTGCAACAACAACAAACCTGCACCAACAATAAACCTGCACCAACAACAAATCTACACCAACAACAAACCGGCACCAACAGCAAACCTGCACCAACAACAAACCTACACCAACAACAAACCGGCACTAACAACAAAACTGCACCAAGAACAAATCTGCATCACAAACAAACCTGCGTCAACAACAAACCTGCACGAACAACAAACCTGCAGCAAAAAACCGGCACTAACAACAAACCTGCCCCAACAACAAACCTGCATCAACAACAATCCTGCACCAACAACAAACCTGCACCAACAACAAACCAGCACCAACAACAAACCAGCACCAACAACAAACCAGCACCAACAAAACTGCACCAACAAAAAACCTGCACCAACAAACCTGCACCAACAACAAATCTGCACCAACAACAAAACTGCACCAACAATAAACCTACACCAACAACAAACCTGCACCAACAACAAACCTGCACCAACAATAAACCTGCACCAACAACAAACCTGCACCAACAACAAACCAGCACCAACAACAAACCAGCACCAACAATAAACCAGCACCAACAACAAACCAGCACCAACAACAAACCAGCACCAACAATAAACCAGCACCAACAACAAACCAGCACCAACAACAAACCAGCACCAACAATAAACCAGCACCAACAACAAACCAGCACCAACAACAAACCAGCACCAACAACAAACCAGCACCAACAATAAACCAGCACCAACAACAAACCTACACCAACAACAAACCTGCACCAACAATAAACCAGCACCAACAACAAACCTACACCAACAACAAAACTGCACCAACAACAAACCTGCACCAACAACAAACCAGCACCAACAACAAACCAGCACCAACAATAAACCAGCACCAACAACAAACCTACAGCAACAACAAACCTACACCAACAACAAACCTGCACCAACAATAAACCTCCACCAACAACAATCCTACACCAACAACAAACCTGCACCAACAACAAACCAGCACCAACAACAAACCAGCACCAACAATAAACCTGCACCAACAATAAACCTGCACCAACAACAAACCTGCATCACAAACAAACCTCCACCAACAACAAATCTGCACCAACAATAAACCTGCACCAACAACAAACCTGCACCAACAATATACCTGCACCAACAACAAACCTGCACCAACAACAAACCGACACTAACAACAAAACTGCTCCAACAACAAACCGGCACTAACAACAAACCTGCATCAACAAAAAACCTGCACCAACAACAAACCGGCACTAACAACAAACCTGCACCAACAACAAACCTCCACCAACAACAAATCTGCACCAACAACAAACCTCCACCAAAAACAAATGTGCACCAACAACAAACCTGCACCAACAACAAACCTGCACCAACAACAAACCTCCACCAACAACAAACCAGCACCAACATCAAACCGGCACTAACAACAAACCTGCACCAACAACAAACCTCCACCAACAACAAACCAGCACCAACATCAAACCTCCACCAAAAACAAATGTGCACCAACAACAAACCTGCACCAACAACAAACCTGCACCAACAACAAACCTACACCAACAACAAACCGGCACTAACAACAAACCTGCCCCAACAACTTACCTGCATCACAAACAAACCTGCATCAACAAAAAACCTGCACCAACAACAAACCTGCACCAACAACAAACCTACACCAACAACAAACCTGCATCAACAACAAACCTGCATCACAAACAAACTTGCACCAACAACAAACCTGCACCAACAATAAACCTGCACCAACTTCAAACCTGCACCAACAACAAACCTCCACCAACAACAAATCTGCACCAACAATAAACCTGCAGCAAAAACAAACCTGCACCAACAACAAACATAAACCAACAACAAACCGGCACTAATAACAACACTGCAACAACAACAAACCTGCATCACAAACAAACCTCCACCAACAACAAATCTGCACCAACAATAAACCTGCACCAACAACAAACCTGCACCAACAATAAACCTGCACCAACAACAAACCTGCACCAACAACAAACCGACACTAACAACAAAACTGCTCCAACAACAAACCGGCACTAACAACAAACCTGCATCAACAAAAAACCTGCACCAACAACAAACCGGCACTAACAACAAACCTGCACCAACAACAAACCTCCAAAAACAACAAATCTGCACCAACAACGAACCTCCACCAAAAACAAATGTGCACCAACAACAAACCTGCACCAACAACAAACCTGCACCAACAACAAACCTCCACCAACAACAAACCAGCACCAACATCAAACCGGCACTAACAACAAACCTGCACCAACAACAAACCTCCACCAACAACAAACCAGCACCAACATCAAACCTCCACCAAAAACAAATGTGCACCAACAACAAACCTGCACCAACAACAAACCTGCACCAACAACAAACCTACACCAACAACAAAACGGCACTAACAACAAACCTGCCCCAACAACTTACCTGCATCACAAGCAAACCTGCATCAACAAAAAACCTGCACCAACAACAAACCTGCACCAACAACAAACCTACACCAACAACAAACCTGCATCAACAACAAACCTGCATCACAAACAAACTTGCACCAACAACAAACCTGCACCAACAACAAACCTGCACCAACAACAAACCTGCACCAACAACAAACTTGCATCACAAACAAACCTGCACCAACAACAAACCTGCACCAACAACAAACCTGCACCAACAAACCTGCATCAACAACAAACCTGCATCACAAACAAACCTGCACCAACAACAAACCTGCACGAACAACAAACCTGCACCAACAACAAACTTGCCTCACAAACAAACCTGCACCAACAACAAACCTGCACCAACAACAAACCTGCACCAACAACAAACTTGCATCACAAACAAACCTGCACCAACAACAAACCTGCATCAACAACAAACCTGCATCACAAACAAACCTGCACCAACAACAAACCTGCACCAACAACAAACCTGCACCAACAACAAACCTGCATCAACAACAAAACTGCATCACAAACACACCTGCACCAACAACAAACCTGCACCAACAACAAACCTGCACCAACAACAAACCTGCACCAACAACAAACTTGCATCACAAACAAACCTGCACCAACAACAAACCTGCACCAACAACAAACCTGCACCAACAACAAACCTGCATCAACAACAAACCTGCTCCATCAACAAACCTGCACCAACAACAAACCTGCACCAACAACAAACCTGCATCACAAACAAACCTGCACCAACAACAAACCTGCACCAACAACAAACCTGCACGAACAACAAACCTGCATCACAAACAAACCTGCACCAACAACAAACCTCCATCACAAACAAACCTGCATCAACAACAAACCTGCATCACAAACAAACCTGCACCAACAACAAACCTGCACCAACAACAAACCTGCACCAACAACAAACTTGCATCACAAACAAACCTGCACCAACAACAAACCTGCATCAACAACAAACCTGCACCAACAACAAACCTGCATCAAAAACAAACCTGCACCAACAACAAACCTGCACCAACAACAAACCTGCATCAACAACAAACCTGCGCCAACAACAAACCTGCACCAACAACAAACCTACACCAACAAACCTGCACCAACAACAATCCTGCACCAACAGCAAACCTGCACCAACAAACCTGCACCAACAACAAACCTGCACCAACAACACACCTACACCAACAACAATCCTGCACCAACAACAAACCTGCACCAACATCAAACCTACACCAACAACAAACCTGCACCAACAACGAACCTACACCAACAAACCTGCACCAACAAAAAACCTGCACCAACAAACCTGCACCAACAATAAACCTGCACCAACAAGAAACCTACACCAACAACAAACCTACACCAACAAGAAACCTGCACCAACAACAAACCTGCACCAACAACAAACCTACATCACAAACAAACCTGCACCAACAACAAACCTGCGCCATCAACAAACCTGCACCAACAATAAACCTGCATCACAAACAAACCTGCATCAACAACAAACCTGCACCAACATCAAACCTGCACCAACAACAAACCTACACCAACAACAAACCTGCATCACAAACAAACCTGCACCAACAACAAACCTGCATCACAAACAAACCTGCATCACAAACAAACCTGCATCAACAACAAACCTGCACCAACAACAAACCTGCACCAACAACAAACCTGCAACAACAACAAACCTGCACCAACAACAAACCTGCACCAACAACAAACCTGCACGAACAACAAACCTGCATCACAAACAAACCTGCACCAACAACAAACCAGCACCAACAACAAACCTGCATCACAAACAAACCTGCATCAACAACAAACCTGCACCAACAACAAACCTGCACGAACAACAAACCTGCATCACAAACAAACCTGCACCAACAACAAACCTGCACCAACAACAAACCTGCACGAACAACAAACCTGCATCACAAACAAACCTGCACCAAAAGCAAACCAGCACCAACAACAAACCTGCATCACAAACAAACCTGCATCAACAACAAACCTGCGCCATCAACAAACCAGCACCAACAACAAACCTGCACCAACAACAAACCTGCACGAACAACAATCCTGCATCACAAACAAACCTGCACCAACAACAAACCAGCACCAACAACAAACCTGCATCACAAACAAACCTGCATCAACAACAAACCTGCACCAACAACAAACCTGCACCAACATCAAACCTGTACCAACAACAAACCTGCACCAACAACAAACCTGCACCAACAACATAACTGCACCATAAACAAACCTGCACCAACAACAAACCTGCACCAACAAACCTGCACCAACAACAACCTGCACCAACAAACCTGCACCAACAACAAACCTGCACCAACAAACCAGCACCAACAACAAACCTGCACCAACAACAAACCTGCACCAACAAACCAGCACCAACAACAAACCTGCACCAACAAACCAGCACCAACAACAAACCAGCACCAACAACAAACCTGCACCAACAAACCAGCACCAACAACAAACCTGCACCAACAACAAACCTGCACCATCAACAAAACTGCACCGACAAACCTATACCAACAACAAACCTACACTAACAACAAACCTGCACCAACAACAAACCAACACTAACAACAAACGTGCACCAACAACAAACCAGCGCCAACAACAAACCTGCACCAACAACAAACCTGCACCAACAACAAGCCTGCACCATCAACAGACCCGCAGCAATAAAGCTACACCAACAACAAACCTACACTAACAACAATCCTGCACCAACAACAAACCTGCCCCAACAACAAATCAGCACCAACAACAAACCTGCACCAACAACAAACCTGCAGCAACCAACCTGCCCCAACAACAAACCTGCATCAACAACAAACCTACACCAACAACAAACCTGCACCAACAAACCTGCACCAACAACAAATCTGCGCCACCAACAAACCTGCACCACCAACAAACCTGCACCAACAAACCTGCACCAACAACAAACCTGCAACAACAAATCTGAATCACAAACAAACCTGCACCAACACCAAAGATGCATCACAAACAAACCTGCACCAACACCAAACCTGCATCACAAACAAACCTGCGTCAACAACAAACCTGCATCAACAACAAACCTGCACCAACAACAGACCTGCAACAACAACAAACCTGCACCAACAACAAAGCTGCATCACAAACAAACCTGCACCAACAACAAACCTGCACCAACAACAAACCTGCACCAACAACAAACCTGCAACAACAACCAACCTGCAACAACAACAAACCTGCACCAACAACAAACCTGCATCAACAACAAACCTGCATCATCAGCAAACCTACACGAACACCAAACCTGCACCAACAACAAACCTGCATCAACAACAAACCTGCACCAACAACAAACCTGCACTAACAACAAACCTGCAACAACAACAAACCTGCACCAACAACAAACCTGCATCAACAACAAACCTGCATCATCAGCAAACCTACACGAACACTAAACCTGCACCAACAACAAACCTGCATCAACAACAAACCTGCACCAACAACAAACCTGCGCCAACAACAAACCTGCACCAACAACAAACCTGCACCAACAACAAACCTGCACCAACAACAAACCTGCACCAACAAGAAACCTGCACCAACAACAAATCTGCATCAACAACAAACCTGCACCAACAACAAACATGCATCACAAACAAACCTGCACCAACAACAAACCTGCATCACAAACAAACCTGCGTCAACAACAAACCTGCATCAACAACAAACCTGCACCAACAACAAACCTGCAACAACAACAAACCAGCACCAACAACAAACCTGCACCAACAACAAACCTGCACTAACAACAAACCTGCATCAACAACAAACCTACTCGAACACCAAACCTGCACTAACAACAAACCTGCATCACAAACAAACCTGCACCAACAACAAACCTGCACCAACAACAATCCTGCATCAACAACAAACCTGCAACAACAACAAACCAGCACCAACAACAAACCTGCACCAACAACAAACCTGCACTAACAACAAACCTGCATCAACAACAAACCTACTCGAACACCAAACCTGCATCACAAACAAACCTGCACCAACAACAAACCTGCACCAACAACAAACCTGCATCAACAACAAACCTGCACCAACAACAAACCTGCAACAACAACAAACCTGCACCAACAACAAACCTACTCGACCACCAAACCTGCACCAACAACAGACCTGCATCAACAACAAACCTGCATCCCCAACAACAAACCTGCAACACCAACAAACTTACACCAACAACAAACCTGCACCAACAACAATCCTGCACTAACAGCAAACCTGCACCAAGAACAAACCTACACCAACAACAAACCTGCATCATCAACAAACCTGCACCAACAATAAACCTGCACCAACAACAAACCTGCACCAACAACAAACCTGCAACAACAACAAACCTGCACCAAGAACAAACCTACACCAACAACAATCCTGCACTAACAGCAAACCTGCACCAAGAACAAACCTGCACCAACAACAAACCTGCACCAACAAACCTGCACCAACATCAAATCTGCGCCACCAACAAACCTGCACCACCAACAAACCTGCACCAACAAACCTGCACCAACAACAAACCTGCAACAACAAACCTGAATCACAAACAAACCTGCACCAACACCAAAGATGCATCACAAACAAACCTGCACCAACACCAAACCTGCATCACAAACAAACCTGCGTCAACAACAAACCTGCATCAACAACAAACCTGCACCAACAACAGACCTGCAACAACAACAAACCTGCACCAACAACAAACCTGCATCACAAACAAACCTGCACCAACAACAAACCTGCACCAACAACAAACCTGCACCAACAACAAACCTGCAACAACAACCAACCTGCAACAACAACAAACCTGCACCAACAACAAACCTGCATCAACAACAAACCTGCATCATCAGCAAACCTACACGAACACCAAACCTGCACCAACAACAAACCTGCATCAACAACAAACCTGCACCAACAACAAACCTGCACTAACAACAAACCTGCATCACAAACAAACCTGCACCAACAACAAACCTGCACCAACAACAAACCTGCATCAACAACAAACCTGCACCAACAACAAACCTGCAACAACAACAAACCTACACCAACAACAAACCTGCATCATCAACAAACCTGCACCAACAATAAACCTGCACCAACAACAAACCTGCACCAACAACAAACCTGCAACAACAACAAACCTGCACCAAGAACAAACCTACACCAACAACAATCCTGCACTAACAGCAAACCTGCACCAAGAACAAACCTGCACCAACAACAAACCTGCACCAACAAACCTGCACCAACATCAAATCTGCGCCACCAACAAACCTGCACCACCAACAAACCTGCACCAACAAACCTGCACCAACAACAAACCTGCAACAACAAACCTGAATCACAAACAAACCTGCACCAACACCAAAGATGCATCACAAACAAACCTGCACCAACACCAAACCTGCATCACAAACAAACCTGCGTCAACAACAAACCTGCATCAACAACAAACCTGCACCAACAACAGACCTGCAACAACAACAAACCTGCACCAACAACAAACCTGCATCACAAACAAACCTGCACCAACAACAAACCTGCACCAACAACAAACCTGCACCAACAACAAACCTGCAACAACAACCAACCTGCAACAACAACAAACCTGCACCAACAACAAACCTGCATCAACAACAAACCTGCATCATCAGCAAACCTACACGAACACCAAACCTGCACCAACAACAAACCTGCATCAACAACAAACCTGCACCAACAACAAACCTGCACTAACAACAAACCTGCATCACAAACAAACCTGCACCAACAACAAACCTGCACCAACAACAAACCTGCATCAACAACAAACCTGCACCAACAACAAACCTGCAACAACAACAAACCTGCACCAACAACAAACCTACTCGAACACCAAACCTGCACCAACAACAGACCTGCATCAACAACAAACCTGCATCCCCAACAACAAACCTGCAACACCAACAAACTTACACCAACAACAAACCTGCACCAACAACAATCCTGCACTAACAGCAAACCTGCACCAAAACAAACCTACACCAACAACAAACCTGCATCATCAACAAACCTGCACCAACAATAAACCTGCACCAACAACAAACCTGCACCAACAACAAACCTGCAACAACAACAAACCTGCACCAAGAACAAACCTACACCAACAACAATCCTGCACTAACAGCAAACCTGCACCAACAACAAACCTGCACCAACAAACCTGCACCAACAACAAATCTGCGCCACCAACAAACCTGCACCACCAACAAACCTGCACCAACAAACCTGCACCAACAACAAGCCTGCAACAACAAACCTGAATCACAAACAAACCTGCACCAACACCAAAGTTGCATCACAAACAAACCTGCACCAACACCAAACCTGCATCACAAACAAACCTGCATCAACAACAAACCTGCATCAACAACAAACCTGCACCAACAACAGACCTGCAACAACAACAAACCTGCACCAACAACAAACCTGCGCCAACAACAAACCTGCACCAACAACAAACCTGCACCAACAACAAACCTGCATCAACAACAAACCTGCGCCATCAACAAACCTGCATCAACAACAAACCTGCACCAACAACAAACCTGCACCAACAACAAACCTGCACCAACAACAAACCTGCATCAACAACAAACCTGCGCCATCAACAAACCTGCACCAACAACAAACCTGCACCAACAACAAACCTGCATCACAAACAAACCTGCACCAACAACAAACCTGCACCAACAACAAACCTGCACGAACAACAAACCTGCATCACAAACAAACCTGCACCAACAACAAACCTGCATCACAAACAAACCTGCATCAACAACAAACCTGCATCACAAACAAACCTGCACCAACAACAAACCTGCACCAACAACAAACCTGCACCAACAACAAACTTGCATCACAAACAAACCTGCACCAACAGCAAACCTGCATCAACAACAAACCTGCACCAACAACAAACCTGCATCAAAAACAAACCTGCACCAACAACAAACCTGCACCAACAACAAACCTGCATCAACAACAAACCTGCGCCAACAACAAACCTGCACCAACAACCAACCTGCACCAACAACAAACCTACACCAACAAACCTGCACCAACAACAATCCTGCACCAACAGCAAATCTGCACCAACAAACCTGCACCAACAACAAACCTGCACCAACAACACACCTACACCAACAACAATCCTGCACCAACAACAAACCTGCACCAACATCAAACCTACACCAACAACAAACCTGCACCAACAACGAACCTACACCAACAAACCTGCACCAACAAAAAACCTGCACCAACAAACCTGCACCAACAATAAACCTGCACCAACAAGAAACCTACACCAACAACAAACCTACACCAACAAGAAACCTGCACCAACAACAAACCTGCACCAACAACAAACCTACATCACAAACAAACCTGCACCAACAACAAACCTGCGCCATCAACAAACCTGCACCAACAATAAACCTGCATCACAAACAAACCTGCATCAACAACAAACCTGCACCAACATCAAACCTGCACCAACAACAAACCTACACCAACAACAAACCTGCATCACAAACAAACCTGCACCAACAACAAACCTGCATCACAAACAAACCTGCATCACAAACAAACCTGCATCAACAACAAACCTGCATCATCAGCAAACCTACACGAACACCAAACCTGCACCAACAACAAACCTGCATCAACAACAAACCTGCACCAACAACAAACCTGCACTAACAACAAACCTGCAACAACAACAAACCTGCACCAACAACAAACCTGCATCAACAACAAACCTGCATCATCAGCAAACCTACACGAACACTAAACCTGCACCAACAACAAACCTGCATCAACAACAAACCTGCACCAACAACAAACCTGCGCCAACAACAAACCTGCACCAACAACAAACCTGCACCAACAACAAACCTGCACCAACAACAAACCTGCACCAACAAGAAACCTGCACCAACAACAAATCTGCATCAACAACAAACCTGCACCAACAACAAACATGCATCACAAACAAACCTGCACCAACAACAAACCTGCATCACAAACAAACCTGCGTCAACAACAAACCTGCATCAACAACAAACCTGCACCAACAACAAACCTGCAACAACAACAAACCAGCACCAACAACAAACCTGCACCAACAACAAACCTGCACTAACAACAAACCTGCATCAACAACAAACCTACTCGAACACCAAACCTGCACTAACAACAAACCTGCATCACAAACAAACCTGCACCAACAACAAACCTGCACCAACAACAATCCTGCATCAACAACAAACCTGCAACAACAACAAACCAGCACCAACAACAAACCTGCACCAACAACAAACCTGCACTAACAACAAACCTGCATCAACAACAAACCTACTCGAACACCAAACCTGCATCACAAACAAACCTGCACCAACAACAAACCTGCACCAACAACAAACCTGCATCAACAACAAACCTGCACCAACAACAAACCTGCAACAACAACAAACCTGCACCAACAACAAACCTACTCGACCACCAAACCTGCACCAACAACAGACCTGCATCAACAACAAACCTGCATCCCCAACAACAAACCTGCAACACCAACAAACTTACACCAACAACAAACCTGCACCAACAACAATCCTGCACTAACAGCAAACCTGCACCAAGAACAAACCTACACCAACAACAAACCTGCATCATCAACAAACCTGCACCAACAATAAACCTGCACCAACAACAAACCTGCACCAACAACAAACCTGCAACAACAACAAACCTGCACCAAGAACAAACCTACACCAACAACAATCCTGCACTAACAGCAAACCTGCACCAAGAACAAACCTGCACCAACAACAAACCTGCACCAACAAACCTGCACCAACATCAAATCTGCGCCACCAACAAACCTGCACCACCAACAAACCTGCACCAACAAACCTGCACCAACAACAAACCTGCAACAACAAACCTGAATCACAAACAAACCTGCACCAACACCAAAGATGCATCACAAACAAACCTGCACCAACACCAAACCTGCATCACAAACAAACCTGCGTCAACAACAAACCTGCATCAACAACAAACCTGCACCAACAACAGACCTGCAACAACAACAAACCTGCACCAACAACAAACCTGCATCACAAACAAACCTGCACCAACAACAAACCTGCACCAACAACAAACCTGCACCAACAACAAACCTGCAACAACAACCAACCTGCAACAACAACAAACCTGCACCAACAACAAACCTGCATCAACAACAAACCTGCATCATCAGCAAACCTACACGAACACCAAACCTGCACCAACAACAAACCTGCATCAACAACAAACCTGCACCAACAACAAACCTGCACTAACAACAAACCTGCATCACAAACAAACCTGCACCAACAACAAACCTGCACCAACAACAAACCTGCATCAACAACAAACCTGCACCAACAACAAACCTGCAACAACAACAAACCTACACCAACAACAAACCTGCATCATCAACAAACCTGCACCAACAATAAACCTGCACCAACAACAAACCTGCACCAACAACAAACCTGCAACAACAACAAACCTGCACCAAGAACAAACCTACACCAACAACAATCCTGCACTAACAGCAAACCTGCACCAAGAACAAACCTGCACCAACAACAAACCTGCACCAACAAACCTGCACCAACATCAAATCTGCGCCACCAACAAACCTGCACCACCAACAAACCTGCACCAACAAACCTGCACCAACAACAAACCTGCAACAACAAACCTGAATCACAAACAAACCTGCACCAACACCAAAGATGCATCACAAACAAACCTGCACCAACACCAAACCTGCATCACAAACAAACCTGCGTCAACAACAAACCTGCATCAACAACAAACCTGCACCAACAACAGACCTGCAACAACAACAAACCTGCACCAACAACAAACCTGCATCACAAACAAACCTGCACCAACAACAAACCTGCACCAACAACAAACCTGCACCAACAACAAACCTGCAACAACAACCAACCTGCAACAACAACAAACCTGCACCAACAACAAACCTGCATCAACAACAAACCTGCATCATCAGCAAACCTACACGAACACCAAACCTGCACCAACAACAAACCTGCATCAACAACAAACCTGCACCAACAACAAACCTGCACTAACAACAAACCTGCATCACAAACAAACCTGCACCAACAACAAACCTGCACCAACAACAAACCTGCATCAACAACAAACCTGCACCAACAACAAACCTGCAACAACAACAAACCTGCACCAACAACAAACCTACTCGAACACCAAACCTGCACCAACAACAGACCTGCATCAACAACAAACCTGCATCCCCAACAACAAACCTGCAACACCAACAAACTTACACCAACAACAAACCTGCACCAACAACAATCCTGCACTAACAGCAAACCTGCACCAAAACAAACCTACACCAACAACAAACCTGCATCATCAACAAACCTGCACCAACAATAAACCTGCACCAACAACAAACCTGCACCAACAACAAACCTGCAACAACAACAAACCTGCACCAAGAACAAACCTACACCAACAACAATCCTGCACTAACAGCAAACCTGCACCAACAACAAACCTGCACCAACAAACCTGCACCAACAACAAATCTGCGCCACCAACAAACCTGCACCACCAACAAACCTGCACCAACAAACCTGCACCAACAACAAGCCTGCAACAACAAACCTGAATCACAAACAAACCTGCACCAACACCAAAGTTGCATCACAAACAAACCTGCACCAACACCAAACCTGCATCACAAACAAACCTGCATCAACAACAAACCTGCATCAACAACAAACCTGCACCAACAACAGACCTGCAACAACAACAAACCTGCACCAACAACAAACCTGCGCCAACAACAAACCTGCACCAACAACAAACCTGCACCAACAACAAACCTGCATCAACAACAAACCTGCGCCATCAACAAACCTGCATCAACAACAAACCTGCACCAACAACAAACCTGCACCAACAACAAACCTGCACCAACAACAAACCTGCATCAACAACAAACCTGCGCCATCAACAAACCTGCACCAACAACAAACCTGCACCAACAACAAACCTGCATCACAAACAAACCTGCACCAACAACAAACCTGCACCAACAACAAACCTGCACGAACAACAAACCTGCATCACAAACAAACCTGCACCAACAACAAACCTGCATCACAAACAAACCTGCATCAACAACAAACCTGCATCACAAACAAACCTGCACCAACAACAAACCTGCACCAACAACAAACCTGCACCAACAACAAACTTGCATCACAAACAAACCTGCACCAACAGCAAACCTGCATCAACAACAAACCTGCACCAACAACAAACCTGCATCAAAAACAAACCTGCACCAACAACAAACCTGCACCAACAACAAACCTGCATCAACAACAAACCTGCGCCAACAACAAACCTGCACCAACAACCAACCTGCACCAACAACAAACCTACACCAACAAACCTGCACCAACAACAATCCTGCACCAACAGCAAATCTGCACCAACAAACCTGCACCAACAACAAACCTGCACCAACAACACACCTACACCAACAACAATCCTGCACCAACAACAAACCTGCACCAACATCAAACCTACACCAACAACAAACCTGCACCAACAACGAACCTACACCAACAAACCTGCACCAACAAAAAACCTGCACCAACAAACCTGCACCAACAATAAACCTGCACCAACAAGAAACCTACACCAACAACAAACCTACACCAACAAGAAACCTGCACCAACAACAAACCTGCACCAACAACAAACCTACATCACAAACAAACCTGCACCAACAACAAACCTGCGCCATCAACAAACCTGCACCAACAATAAACCTGCATCACAAACAAACCTGCATCAACAACAAACCTGCACCAACATCAAACCTGCACCAACAACAAACCTACACCAACAACAAACCTGCATCACAAACAAACCTGCACCAACAACAAACCTGCATCACAAACAAACCTGCATCACAAACAAACCTGCATCAACAACAAACCTGCACCAACAACAAACCTGCACCAACAGCAAACCTGCATCAACAACAAACCTGCACCAACAACAAACCTGCACCAACAACAAACCTGCACGAACAACAAACCTGCATCACAAACAAACCTGCACCAACAACAAACCTGCACCAACAACAAACCTGCACGAACAACAAACCTGAATCACAAACAAACCTGCACCAACAACAAACCTGCATCACAAACAAACCTGCATCAACAACAAACCTGCACCAACAACAAACCTGCACGAACAACAAACCTGAATCACAAACAAACCTGCACCAACAACAAACCTGCACCAACAACAAACCTGCACGAACAACAAACCTGCATCACAAACAAACCTGCACCAAAAGCAAACCAGCACCAACAACAAACCTGCATCACAAACAAACCTGCATCAACAACAAACCTGCGCCATCAACAAACCAGCACCAACAACAAACCTGCACCAACAACAAACCTGCACGAACAACAAACCTGCATCACAAACAAACCTGCACCAACAACAAACCTGCACCAACAACAAACCTGCACCAACATCAAACCTGTACCAACAACAAACCTGCACCAACAACAAACCTGCACCAACAACATAACTGCACCATAAACAAACCTGCACCAACAACAAACCTGCACCAACAAACCTGCACCAACAACAAACCAGCACCAACAACAAACCTGCATCACAAACAAACCTGCATCAACAACAAACCTGCACCAACAACAGACCTGCACCAACATCAAACCTGTACCAACAACAAACCTGCACCAACAACAAACCTGCACCAACAACATAACTGCACCATAAACAAACCTGCACCAACAACAAACCTGCACCAACAAACCTGCACCAACAACAACCTGCACCAACAAACCTGCACCAACAACAAACCTGCACCAACAAACCAGCACCAACAACAAACCTGCACCAACAACAAACCTGCACCAACAAACCAGCACCAACAACAAACCTGCACCAACAAACCAGCACCAACAACAAACCAGCACCAACAACAAACCTGCACCAACAAACCAGCACCAACAACAAACCTGCACCAACAACAAACCTGCACCATCAACAAAACTACAGCAACAAACCTATACCAACAACAAACCTACACTAACAACAAACCTGCACCAACAACAAACCAACACTAACAACAAACCTACACCAACAACAAACCAGCGCCAACAACAAACCTGCACCAACAACAAACCAACACTAACAACAAACCTGCACCAACAACAAACCAGCGCCAACAACAAACCTGCACCAACAACAAACCTGCACCAACAACAAGCCTGCACCATCAACAGACCCGCACCAATAAAGCTACACCAACAACAAACCTACACTAACAACAATCCTGCACCAACAACAAACCTGCCCCAACAACAAATCAGCACCAACAACAAACCTGCACCAACAACAAACCTGCAGCAACCAACCTGCCCCAACAACAAACCTGCATCAACAACAAACCTACACCAACAACAAACCTGCACCAACAACAAACCTGCACCAACAAACCTGCACCAACAACAAATCTGCGCCACCAACAAACCTGCACCACCAACAAACCTGCACCAACAAACCTGCACCAACAACAAACCTGCAACAACAAATCTGAATCACAATCAAACCTGCACCAACACCAAACCTGCATCACAAACAAACCTGCGTCAACAACAAACCTGCATCAACAACAAACCTGCACCAACAACAGACCTGCAACAACAACAAACCTGCACCAACAACAAACCTGCATCACAAACAAACCTGCACCAACAACAAACCTGCACCAACAACAAACCTGCACCAACAACAAACCTGCAACAACAACCAACCTGCAACAACAACAAACCTGCACCAACAACAAACCTGCATCAACAACAAACCTGCATCATCAGCAAACCTACACGAACACCAAACCTGCACCAACAACAAACCTGTATCAACAACAAACCTGCACCAACAACAAACCTGCACTAACAACAAACCTGCAACAACAACAAACCTGCACCAACAACAAACCTGCATCAACAACAAACCTGCATCATCAGCAAACCTACACGAACACTAAACCTGCACCAACAACAAACCTGCATCAACAACAAACCTGCACCAACAACAAACCTGCGCCAACAACAAACCTGCACCAACAACAAACCTGCACCAACAACAAACCTGCACCAACAACAAACCTGCACCAACAAGAAACCTGCACCAACAACAAACCTGCATCAACAACAAACCTGCACCAACAACAAACATGCATCACAAACAAACCTGCACCAACAACAAACCTGCATCACAAACAAACCTGCGTCAACAACAAACCTGCATCAACAACAAACCTGCACCAACAACAAACCTGCAACAACAACAAACCAGCACCAACAACAAACCTGCACCAACAGCAAACCTGCACTAACAACAAACCTGCATCAACAACAAACCTACTCGAACACCAAACCTGCACTAACAACAAACCTGCATCACAAACAAACCTGCACCAACAACAAACCTGCACCAACAACAATCCTGCATCAACAACAAACCTGCACCAACAACAAACCTGCACCAACAAGAAACCTGCACCAACAACAAACCTGCATCAACAACAAACCTGCACCAACAACAAACATGCATCACAAACAAACCTGCACCAACAACAAACCTGCATCACAAAAAAACCTGCGTCACCAACAAACCTGCATCAACAACAAACCTGCATCACAAACAAACCTGCATCAACAACAAACCTGCACCAACATCAAATCTGCACCAACAACAAACCTACACCAACAACAAACCTGCATCACAAACAAACCTGCACCAACAACAAACCTGCATCACAAACAAACCTGCATCACAAACAAACCTGCATCAACAACAAACCTGCACCAACAACAAACCTGCACCAACAGCAAACCTGCATCAACAACAAACCTGCACCAACAACAAACCTGCACCAACAACAAACCTGCACCAACAACAAACCTGCACGAACAACAAACCTGCATCACAAACAAACCTGCACCAACAACAAACCTGCACCAACAACAAACCTGCACGAACAACAAACCTGAATCACAAACAAACCTGCACCAACAACAAACCTGCATCACAAACAAACCTGCATCAACAACAAACCTGCACCAACAACAAACCTGCACGAACAACAAACCTGAATCACAAACAAACCTGCACCAACAACAAACCTGCACCAACAACAAACCTGCACGAACAACAAACCTGCATCACAAACAAACCTGCACCAAAAGCAAACCAGCACCAACAACAAACCTGCATCACAAACAAACCTGCATCAACAACAAACCTGCGCCATCAACAAACCAGCACCAACAACAAACCTGCACCAACAACAAACCTGCACGAACAACAAACCTGCATCACAAACAAACCTGCACCAACAACAAACCTGCACCAACAACAAACCTGCACCAACATCAAACCTGTACCAACAACAAACCTGCACCAACAACAAACCTGCACCAACAACATAACTGCACCATAAACAAACCTGCACCAACAACAAACCTGCACCAACAAACCTGCACCAACAACAAACCAGCACCAACAACAAACCTGCATCACAAACAAACCTGCATCAACAACAAACCTGCACCAACAACAAACCTGCACCAACATCAAACCTGTACCAACAACAAACCTGCACCAACAACAAACCTGCACCAACAACATAACTGCACCATAAACAAACCTGCACCAACAACAAACCTGCACCAACAAACCTGCACCAACAACAACCTGCACCAACAAACCTGCACCAACAACAAACCTGCACCAACAAACCAGCACCAACTACAAACCTGCACCAACAACAATCCTGCATCAACAACAAACCTGCAACAACAACAAACCAGCACCAACAACAAACCTGCACCAACAACAAACCTGCACTAACAACAAACCTGCATCAACAACAAACCTACTCGAACACCAAACCTGCACCAACAACAAACCTGCACTAACAACAAACCTGCATCACAAACAAACCTGCACCAACAACAAACCTGCACCAACAACAAACCTGCATCAACAACAAACCTGCAACAACAACAAACCTGCACCAACAACAAACCTACTCGAACACCAAACCTGCACCAACAACAGACCTGCATCAACAACAAACCTGCATCCCCAACAACAAACCTGCAACACCAACAAACTTACACCAACAACAAATCTGCACCAACAACAATCCTGCACTAACAGCAAACCTGCACCAAGAACAAACCTACACCAACAACAAACCTGCATCATCAACAAACCTGCACCAACAATAAACCTGCACCAAGAACAAACCTGCACCAACAACAAACCTGCACCAACAAACCTGCACCAACAACAAATCTGCGCCACGAACAAACCTGCACCACCAACAAACCTGCACCAACAACCTGCACCAACAACAAACCTGCAACAACAAACCTGAATCACAAACAAACCTGCACCAACACCAAAGATGCATCACAAACAAACCTGCACCAACACCAAACCTGCATCACAAACAAACCTGCGTCAACAACAAACCTGCATCAACAACAAACCTGCACCAACAACAGACCTGCAACAACAACAAACCTGCACCAACAACAAACCTGCATCACAAACAAACCTGCACCAACAACAAACCTGCTACAACAACCAACCTGCAACAACAACAAACCTGCACCAACAACAAACCTGCATCAACAACAAACCTGCATCATCAGCAAACCTACACGAACACCAAACCTGCACCAACAACAAACCTGCATCACCAACAAACCTGCACCAACAACAAACCTGCACTAACAACAAACCTGCATCACAAACAAACCTGCACCAACAACAAACCTGCACCAACAACAAACCTGCACCAACAACAAACCTGCAACAACAACAAACCTGCACCAACAACAAACCTACTCGAACACCAAACCTGCACCAACAACAGACCTGCATCAACAACAAACCTGCATCCCCAACAACAAACCTGCAATACCAACAAACTTACACCAACAACAAACCTGCACCAACAACAATCCTGCACTAACAGCAAACCTGCACCAAAACAAACCTACACCAACAACAAACCTGCATCATCAACAAACCTGCACCAACAATAAACCTGCACCAACAACAAACCTGCACCAACAACAAACCTGCAACAAGAACAAACCTGCACCAAGAACAAACCTACACCAACAACAATCCTGCACTAACAGCAAACCTGCACCAAGAACAAACCTGCACCAACAACAAACCTGCACCAACAAACCTGCACCACCAGCAAACCTGCACCAACAAACCTGCACCAACAACAAACCTGCAACAACAAACCTGAATCAGAAACAAACCTGCACCAACACCAAAGATGCATCACAAACAAACCTGCACCAACACCAAACCTGCATCACAAACAAACCTGCATCAACAACAAACCTGCATCAACAACAAACCTGCACCAACAACAGACCTGCAACAACAACAAACCTGCACCAACAACAAAGCTGCATCACAAACAAACCTGCACCAACAACAAACCTGCACCAACAACAAACCTGCACCAACAACAAACCTGCAACAACAACCAACCTGCAACAACAACAAACCTGCACCAACAACAAACCTGCATCAACAACAAACCTGCATCATCAGCAAACCTACACGAACACCAAACCTGCACCAACAACAAACCTGCATCAACAACAAACCTGCACCAACAACAAACCTGCACTAACAACAAACCTGCAACAACAACAAACCTGCACCAACAACGAACCTGCATCAACAACAAACCTGCATCATCAGCAAACCTACACGAACACTAAACCTGCACCAACAACAAACCTGCATCAACAACAAACCTGCACCAACAACAAACCTGCGCCAACAACAAACCTGCACCAACAACAAACCTGCACCAACAACAAACCTGCACCAACAAGAAACCTGCACCAACAACAAACCTGCATCAACAACAAACCTGCACCAACAACAAACATGCATCACAAACAAACCTGCACCAACAACAAACCTGCATCACAAACAAACCTGCGTCAACAACAAACCTGCATCAACAACAAACCTGCACCAACAACAAACCTGCAACAACAACAAACCAGCACCAACAACAAACCTGCACCAACAACAAACCTGCACTAACAACAAACCTGCATCAACAACAAACCTACTCGAACACCAAACCTGCACTAACAACAAACCTGCATCACAAACACACCTGCACCAACAACAAACCTGCACCAACAACAATCCTGCATCAACAACAAACCTGCAACAACAACAAACCAGCACCAACAACAAACCTGCACCAACAACAAACCTGCACTAACAACAAACCTGCATCAACAACAAACCTACTCGAACACCAAACCTGCACCAACAACAAACCTGCACTAACAACAAACCTGCATCAACAACAAACCTGCACCAACAACAAACCTGCATCACAAACAAACCTGCACCAACAACAAACCTGCACCAACAACAAACCTGCATCAACAACAAACCTGCACCAACAACAAACCTGCAACAACAACAAACCTGCACCAACAACAAACCTACTCGAACACCAAACCTGCACCAACAACAGACCTGCATCAACAACAAACCTGCATCCCCAACAACAAACCTGCAACACCAACAAACTTACACCAACAACAAACCTGCACCAACAACAATCCTGCACTAACAGCAAACCTGCACCAAGGACAAACCTACACCAACAAAAAACCTGCATCATCAACAAACCTGCACCAACAATAAACCTGCACCAACAACAAACCTGCACCAACAACAAACCTGCAACAACAACAAACCTGCACCAAGAACAAACCTACACCAACAACAATCCTGCACTAACAGCAAACCTGCACCAAGAACAAACCTGCACCAACAACAAACCTGCACCAACAAACCTGCACCAACAACAAATCTGCGCCACCAACAAACCTGCACCACCAACAAACCTGCACCAACAAACCTGCACCAACAACAAACCTGCAACAACAAACCTGAATCACAAACAAACCTGCACCAACACCAAAGATGCATCACAAACAAACCTGCACCAACACCAAACCTGCATCACAAACAAACCTGCGTCAACAACAAACCTGCATCAACAACAAACCTGCACCAACAACAGACCTGCAACAACAACAAACCTGCACCAACAACAAACCTGCATCACAAACAAACCTGCACTAACAACAAACCTGCACCCAAAACAAACCTGCACCAACAACAAACCTGCAACAACAACCAACCTGCAACAACAACAAACCTGCACCAACAACAAACCTGCATCAACAACAAACCTGCATCATCAGCAAACCTACACGAACACGAAACCTGCACCAACAACAAACCTGCATCAACAACAAACCTGCACCAACAACAAACCTGCACTAACAACAAACCTGCAACAACAACAAACCTGCACCAACAACAAACCTGCATCAACAACAAACCTGCATCATGAGCAAACCTACACGAACACTAAACCTGCACCAACAACAAACCTGCATCAACAACAAACCTGCACCAACAACAAACCTGCTCCAACAACAAACCTGCACCAACAACAAACCTGCACCAACAACAAACCTGCACCAACAACACACCTGCACCAACAAGAAACCTGCACCAACAACAAACCTGCATCAACAACAAACCTGCACCAACAACAAACATGCATCACAAACAAGCCTGCACCAACAACAAACCTGCATCACAAACAAACCTGCGTCAACAACAAACCTGCACCAACAAGAAACCTGCACCAACAACAAACCTGCATCAACATCAAACCTACACCAACAACAAACCTGCACCAACAACAAACCTACACCAACAAACCTGCACCAACAAAAAACCTGCACTAACAACAAACCTGCATCAACAACAAACCTACTCGAACACCAAACCTGCACCAACAACAAACCTGCACTAACAACAAACCTGCATCACAAACAAACCTGCACCAACAACAAACCTGCACCAACAACAAACCTGCATCAACAACAAACCAGCACCAACAACAAACCTGCACCAACAACAAACCTGCACTAACAACAAACCTGCATCAACAACAAACCTACTCGAACACCAAACCTGCACCAACAACAAACCTGCACTAACAACAAACCTGCATCACAAACAAACCTGCACCAACAACAAACCTGCACCAACAACAAACCTGCATCAACAACAAACCTGCACCAACAACAAACCTGCAACAACAAACCTGCACCAACAACAAACCAGCACCAACAACAAACCTGCACCAACAACAAACCTGCACTAACAACAAACCTGCACCAACAACAGACCTGCAACAACAACAAACCTGCACCAACAACAAACCTGCATCACAAACAAACCTGCACCAACAACAAACCTGCACCAACAACAAACCTGCACCAACAACAAACCTGCAACAACAACCAACCTGCACCAACAACAAACCTGCACCAACAACAAACCTGCATCATCAGCAAACCTACACGAACACCAAACCTGCACCAACAACAAACCTGCATCAACAACAAACCTGCACCAACAACAAACCTGCACCAACAACAAACCTGCACCAACAACAAACCTGCACCAACAAGAATCCTGCACCAACAACAAACCTGCACCAACAACAAACCAGCACCAACAACAAACCTGCACCAACAACAAACCTGCACTAACAACAAACCTGCACCAACAACAGACCTGCAACAACAACAAACCTGCACCAACAACAAACCTGCATCACAAACAAACCTGCACCAACAACAAACCTGCACCAACAACAAACCTGCACCAACAACAAACCTGCAACAACAACCAACCTGCAACAACAACAAACCTGCACCAACAACAAACCTGCATCAACAACAAACCTGCATCATCAGCAAACCTACACGAACACCAAACCTGCACCAACAACAAACCTGCATCAACAACAAACCTGCACCAACAATAAACCTGCACTAACAACAAACCTGCAACAACAACAAACCTGCACCAACAACAAACCTGCATCAACAACAAACCTGCATCATCAGCAAACCTACACGAACACTAAACCTGCACCAACAAAAAACCTGCATCAACAACAAACCTGCACCAACAACAAACCTGCGCCAACAACAAACCTGCACCAACAACAAACGTGCACCAACAACAAACCTGCACCAACAACAAACCTGCACCAACAACAAACCTGCACCAACAAGAATCCTGCACCAACAACAAACCTGCATCAACAACAAACCTGCACCAACAACAAACATGCATCACAAACAAACCTGCACCAACAACAAACCTGCATCACAAACAAACCTGCGTCAACAACAAACCTGCATCAACAACAAACCTGCACCAACAACAAACCTGCAACAACAACAAACCAGCACCAACAACAAACCTGCACCAACAACAAACCTGCACTAACAACAAACCTGCATCAACAACAAACCTACTCGAACACCAAACCTGCACCAACAACAAACCTGCACTAACAACAAACATGCATCACAAACAAACCTGCACCAACAACAATCCTGCATCAACAACAAACCTGCAACAACAACAAACCAGCACCAACAACAAACCTGCACCAACAAAAAACCTGCACTAACAACAAACCTGCATCAACAACAAACCTACTCGAACACCAAACCTGCACCAACAACAAACCTGCACTAACAACAAACCTGCATCACAAACAAACCTGCATCAACAACAAACCTGCACCAACAACATACCTGCACTAACAACAAAGCTGCAACAACAACAAACCTGCACCAACAACAAACCTGCACCAACAACAAACCTGCATCAACAACAAACCTGCACCAACAACAAACCAGCACCAACAACAAACCTGCACCAACAACAAACCTGCACCAACAACAAACCTACACGAACACCAAACCTGCACCAACAAGAAACCTACACCAACACCAAACCGGCACCAACAACAAACCTGTATCACCAACAAACCTGCACCAACAACAAACCTGCACCAACAACAAACCAGCGCTAACAACAAACCTACACCAAGAACAAACCTGCACCACCAACAAACCTGCACCAACAAACCTGCACCATGAACAAATCTGCACCAACAACAAACCTGCACCAAGAACAAACCTGCATCACAAACAAACCTGCGTCATCAACAAACCTGCATCAACAACAAACCTGCACCAACAACAAACCTGCATCAACAACAAACCAGCACCAACAAACCTGCACCAACAACAAACCAGCACCAACAACAAACCAGCACCAACAACACACCTGCACCAACAACAAACCTGCATCAACAACAAACCTGCACCAACAAACCTGCACCAACAACAAACCTGCAACAACAACAAACCTGCACCAACAACAAACTTGCATCAACAACAAACCTGCATCATCAGCAAACCTACACCAACAACAAACCTGCACCAACAACAAACCTGCATCACAAACAATCCTGCACCAACAACAAACCTGCATCAACAACAAACCTGCACCAACAACAAACCTGCATCAACAACAAACTTGCACCAAAAACAAACCTGCATCACAAACAAACCTGCACCAACAACAAACCTGCACCAACAACAAACCTACACCAACAACAAACCTGCATCACAAACAATCCTGCACCAACAACAAACCTGCACCAACAACAAACCTGCACCAACAACAAACCTGCACCAACAACAAACCTGCAACAACAACAAACCTGCACCAACAACAAACCTGCACCAACAACAAACCTGCACCAACAACAAACCTGCACCTACAACAAACCTGCACCAACAACAAACCTGCACCAAAAACAAACCTGCACCAACAACAAACCTGCACCAAAAACAAACCTGCACCAACAACAAACCTGCACCAAAAACAAACCTGCACCAACAACAAACCTGCACCAACAACAAACCTGCAACAACTACAAACCTACACCAACAATAAACCTACACCAACAACAAACCTACACCAACAACAAACCTGCACCAACATCAAACCTGCATCACAAACAAACCTGCACCAACAACAAACCTGCACCAACAATAAACCTGCACCAACAACAAACCTGCCCCAACAACAAACCTGCATCACAAACAAACCTGCACCAACAACAAACCTACACCAACAACAAACCTGCACCAACAACAAACCTGCATCACAAACAAACCTGCACCAACAACAAACCTACACCAACAACAAACCTACACCAACAACAAACCTGCGACAACAACAAACCTGCATCAACAACAAACCTGCACCAACAACAAACCTACACCAACAACAAACCTGCACCAACAACAAACCTGCATCACAAACAAACCTGCACCAACAACAAACCTACACCAACAACAAACCTGCACCAACAACAAACTTGCATCACAAACAAACCTGCACCAACAACAAACCTGCACCAACAACAAACCTGCATGAACAACAAACCTGCACCAACAACAAACCTGCACCAACAACAAACCTGCATCAACAACAAACCTGCACCAACAACAAACCTGCACCAACAACAAACCTGTACCAACAACAAACCTACACCAACAAACCTGCACCAACAACAAACCTGCACCAACAACAATCCTGCACTAACAGCAAACCTGCACCAAAACAAACCTACACCAACAACAAACCTGCATCATCAACAAACCTGCACCAACAATAAACCTGCACCAACAACAAACCTGCACCAACAACAAACCTGCAACAAGAACAAACCTGCACCAAGAACAAACCTACACCAACAACAATCCTGCACTAACAGCAAACCTGCACCAAGAACAAACCTGCACCAACAACAAACCTGCACCAACAAACCTGCACCACCAGCAAACCTGCACCAACAAACCTGCACCAACAACAAACCTGCAACAACAAACCTGAATCAGAAACAAACCTGCACCAACACCAAAGATGCATCACAAACAAACCTGCACCAACACCAAACCTGCATCACAAACAAACCTGCATCAACAACAAACCTGCATCAACAACAAACCTGCACCAACAACAGACCTGCAACAACAACAAACCTGCACCAACAACAAAGCTGCATCACAAACAAACCTGCACCAACAACAAACCTGCACCAACAACAAACCTGCACCAACAACAAACCTGCAACAACAACCAACCTGCAACAACAACAAACCTGCACCAACAACAAACCTTCATCAACAACAAACCTGCATCATCAGCAAACCTACACGAACACCAAACCTGCACCAACAACAAACCTGCATCAACAACAAACCTGCACCAACAACAAACCTGCACTAACAACAAACCTGCAACAACAACAAACCTGCACCAACAACGAACCTGCATCAACAACAAACCTGCATCATCAGCAAACCTACACGAACACTAAACCTGCACCAACAACAAACCTGCATCAACAACAAACCTGCACCAACAACAAACCTGCGCCAACAACAAACCTGCACCAACAACAAACCTGCACCAACAACAAACCTGCACCAACAAGAAACCTGCACCAACAACAAACCTGCATCAACAACAAACCTGCACCAACAACAAACATGCATCACAAACAAACCTGCACCAACAACAAACCTGCATCACAAACAAACCTGCGTCAACAACAAACCTGCATCAACAACAAACCTGCACCAACAACAAACCTGCAACAACAACAAACCAGCACCAACAACAAACCTGCACCAACAACAAACCTGCACTAACAACAAACCTGCATCAACAACAAACCTACTCGAACACCAAACCTGCACTAACAACAAACCTGCATCACAAACACACCTGCACCAACAACAAACCTGCACCAACAACAATCCTGCATCAACAACAAACCTGCAACAACAACAAACCAGCACCAACAACAAACCTGCACCAACAACAAACCTGCACTAACAACAAACCTGCATCAACAACAAACCTACTCGAACACCAAACCTGCACCAACAACAAACCTGCACTAACAACAAACCTGCATCAACAACAAACCTGCACCAACAACAAACCTGCATCACAAACAAACCTGCACCAACAACAAACCTGCACCAACAACAAACCTGCATCAACAACAAACCTGCACCAACAACAAACCTGCAACAACAACAAACCTGCACCAACAACAAACCTACTCGAACACCAAACCTGCACCAACAACAGACCTGCATCAACAACAAACCTGCATCCCCAACAACAAACCTGCAACACCAACAAACTTACACCAACAACAAACCTGCACCAACAACAATCCTGCACTAACAGCAAACCTGCACCAAGAACAAACCTACACCAACAAAAAACCTGCATCATCAACAAACCTGCACCAACAATAAACCTGCACCAACAACAAACCTGCACCAACAACAAACCTGCAACAACAACAAACCTGCACCAAGAACAAACCTACACCAACAACAATCCTGCACTAACAGCAAACCTGCACCAAGAACAAACCTGCACCAACAACAAACCTGCACCAACAAACCTGCACCAACAACAAATCTGCGCCACCAACAAACCTGCACCACCAACAAACCTGCACCAACAAGCCTGCACCAACAACAAACCTGCAACAACAAACCTGAATCACAAACAAACCTGCACCAACACCAAAGATGCATCACAAACAAACCTGCACCAACACCAAACCTGCATCACAAACAAACCTGCGTCAACAACAAACCTGCATCAACAACAAACCTGCACCAACAACAGACCTGCAACAACAACAAACCTGCACCAACAACAAACCTGCATCACAAACAAACCTGCACTAACAACAAACCTGCACCCAAAACAAACCTGCACCAACAACAAACCTGCAACAACAACCAACCTGCAACAACAACAAACCTGCACCAACAACAAACCTGCATCAACAACAAACCTGCATCATCAGCAAACCTACACGAACACGAAACCTGCACCAACAACAAACCTGCATCAACAACAAACCTGCACCAACAACAAACCTGCACTAACAACAAACCTGCAACAACAACAAACCTGCACCAACAACAAACCTGCATCAACAACAAACCTGCATCATGAGCAAACCTACACGAACACTAAACCTGCACCAACAACAAACCTGCATCAACAACAAACCTGCACCAACAACAAACCTGCTCCAACAACAAACCTGCACCAACAACAAACCTGCACCAACAACAAACCTGCACCAACAACACACCTGCACCAACAAGAAACCTGCACCAACAACAAACCTGCATCAACAACAAACCTGCACCAACAACAAACATGCATCACAAACAAGCCTGCACCAACAACAAACCTGCATCACAAACAAACCTGCGTCAACAACAAACCTGCACCAACAAGAAACCTGCACCAACAACAAACCTGCATCAACATCAAACCTACACCAACAACAAACCTGCACCAACAACAAACCTACACCAACAAACCTGCACCAACAAAAAACCTGCACTAACAACAAACCTGCATCAACAACAAACCTACTCGAACACCAAACCTGCACCAACAACAAACCTGCACTAACAACAAACCTGCATCACAAACAAACCTGCACCAACAACAAACCTGCACCAACAACAAACCTGCATCAACAACAAACCAGCACCAACAACAAACCTGCACCAACAACAAACCTGCACTAACAACAAACCTGCATCAACAACAAACCTACTCGAACACCAAACCTGCACCAACAACAAACCTGCACTAACAACAAACCTGCATCACAAACAAACCTGCACCAACAACAAACCTGCACCAACAACAAACCTGCATCAACAACAAACCTGCACCAACAACAAACCTGCAACAACAAACCTGCACCAACAACAAACCAGCACCAACAACAAACCTGCACCAACAACAAACCTGCACTAACAACAAACCTGCACCAACAACAGACCTGCAACAACAACAAACCTGCACCAACAACAAACCTGCATCACAAACAAACCTGCACCAACAACAAACCTGCACCAACAACAAACCTGCACCAACAACAAACCTGCAACAACAACCAACCTGCACCAACAACAAACCTGCACCAACAACAAACCTGCATCATCAGCAAACCTACACGAACACCAAACCTGCACCAACAACAAACCTGCATCAACAACAAACCTGCACCAACAACAAACCTGCACTAACAACAAACCTGCAACAACAACAAACCTGCACCAACAACAAACCTGCATCAACAACAAACCTGCATCATCAGCAAACCTACACGAACACTAAACCAGCACCAACAAAAAACCTGCATCAACAACAAACCTGCACCAACAACAAACCTGCGCCAACAACAAACCTGCACCAACAACAAACCTGCACCAACAACAAACCTGCACCAACAACAAACCTGCACCAACAAGAATCCTGCACCAACAACAAACCTGCACCAACAACAAACCAGCACCAACAACAAACCTGCACCAACAACAAACCTGCACTAACAACAAACCTGCACCAACAACAGACCTGCAACAACAACAAACCTGCACCAACAACAAACCTGCATCACAAACAAACCTGCACCAACAACAAACCTGCACCAACAACAAACCTGCACCAACAACAAACCTGCAACAACAACCAACCTGCAACAACAACAAACCTGCACCAACAACAAACCTGCATCAACAACAAACCTGCACCAACAACAAACCTGCACTAACAACAAACCTGCAACAACAACAAACCTGCACCAACAACAAACCTGCATCAACAACAAACCTGCATCATCAGCAAACCTACACGAACACTAAACCTGCACCAACAAAAAACCTGCATCAACAACAAACCTGCACCAACAACAAACCTGCGCCAACAACAAACCTGCACCAACAACAAACGTGCACCAACAACAAACCTGCACCAACAACAAACCTGCACCAACAACAAACCTGCACCAACAAGAATCCTGCACCAACAACAAACCTGCATCAACAACAAACCTGCACCAACAACAAACATGCATCACAAACAAACCTGCACCAACAACAAACCTGCATCACAAACAAACCTGCGTCAACAACAAACCTGCATCAACAACAAACCTGCACCAACAACAAACCTGCAACAACAACAAACCAGCACCAACAACAAACCTGCACCAACAACAAACCTGCACTAACAACAAACCTGCATCAACAACAAACCTACTCGAACACCAAACCTGCACCAACAACAAACCTGCACTAACAACAAACATGCATCACAAACAAACCTGCACCAACAACAATCCTGCATCAACAACAAACCTGCAACAACAACAAACCAGCACCAACAACAAACCTGCACCAACAAAAAACCTGCACTAACAACAAACCTGCATCAACAACAAACCTACTCGAACACCAAACCTGCACCAGCAACAAACCTGCACTAACAACAAACCTGCATCACAAACAAACCTGCATCAACAACAAACCTGCACCAACAACATACCTGCACTAACAACAAAGCTGCAACAACAACAAACCTGCACCAACAACAAACCTGCACCAACAACAAACCTGCATCAACAACAAACCTGCACCAACAACAAACCAGCACCAACAACAAACCTGCACCAACAACAAACCTGCACCAACAACAAACCTACACGAACACCAAACCTGCACCAACAAGAAACCTACACCAACACCAAACCGGCACCAACAACAAACCTGTATCACCAACAAACCTGCACCAACAACAAACCTGCACCAACAACAAACCAGCGCTAACAACAAACCTACACCAAGAACAAACCTGCACCACCAACAAACCTGCACCAACAAACCTGCACCATGAACAAATCTGCACCAACAACAAACCTGCACCAAGAACAAACCTGCATCACAAACAAACCTGCGTCATCAACAAACCTGCATCAACAACAAACCTGCACCAACAACAAACCTGCATCAACAACAAACCAGCACCAACAAACCTGCACCAACAACAAACCAGCACCAACAACAAACCAGCACCAACAACACACCTGCACCAACAACAAACCTGCATCAACAACAAACCTGCACCAACAAACCTGCACCAACAACAAACCTGCAACAACAACAAACCTGCACCAACAACAAACTTGCATCAACAACAAACCTGCATCATCAGCAAACCTACACCAACAACAAACCTGCACCAACAACAAACCTGCATCACAAACAATCCTGCACCAACAACAAACCTGCATCAACAACAAACCTGCACCAACAACAAACCTGCATCAACAACAAACTTGCACCAAAAACAAACCTGCATCACAAACAAACCTGCACCAACAACAAACCTGCACCAACAACAAACCTACACCAACAACAAACCTGCATCACAAACAATCCTGCACCAACAACAAACCTGCACCAACAACAAACCTGCACCAACAACAAACCTGCACCAACAACAAACCTGCAACAACAACAAACCTGCACCAACAACAAACCTGCACCAACAACAAACCTGCACCAACAACAAACCTGCACCTACAACAAACCTGCACCAACAACAAACCTGCACCAAAAACAAACCTGCACCAACAACAAACCTGCACCAAAAACAAACCTGCACCAACAACAAACCTGCACCAAAAACAAACCTGCACCAACAACAAACCTGCACCAACAACAAACCTGCAACAACTACAAACCTACACCAACAATAAACCTACACCAACAACAAACCTACACCAACAACAAACCTGCACCAACATCAAACCTGCATCACAAACAAACCTGCACCAACAACAAACCTGCACCAACAATAAACCTGCACCAACAACAAACCTGCCCCAACAACAAACCTGCATCACAAACAAACCTGCACCAACAACAAACCTACACCAACAACAAACCTGCACCAACAACAAACCTGCATCACAAACAAACCTGCACCAACAACAAACCTACACCAACAACAAACCTACACCAACAACAAACCTGCACCAACAACAAACCTGCATCAACAACAAACCTGCACCAACAACAAACCTACACCAACAACAAACCTGCACCAACAACAAACCTGCATCACAAACAAACCTGCACCAACAACAAACCTACACCAACAACAAACCTGCACCAACAACAAACTTGCATCACAAACAAACCTGCACCAACAACAAACCTGCACCAACAACAAACCTGCATGAACAACAAACCTGCACCAACAACAAACCTGCACCAACAACAAACCTGCATCAACAACAAACCTGCACCAACAACAAACCTGCACCAACAACAAACCTGTACCAACAACAAACCTACACCAACAAACCTGCACCAACAACAAACCTGCACCAACAACAAACCTTCACCAACAAACCTGCACCAACAACAAACCTGCACCAACAACAAACCTGCGCCAACAACAAACCTGCACCAACAACAAACCTGCACCAACAACAAACCTACACCAACAAACCTGCACCAACAGCAAACCTGCACCAACAACAAACCTGCACCAACAACAAACCTGCACCAACAACACACCTACACCAACAACAAACCTGCGCCAATAACAAACATGCACCAACAACAAACCTACACCAACAACAAACCTGCACCAACATCAAACCTACACCAACAACAAACCTGCACCAACAACAAACCTACACCAACAAACCTGCACCAACAAAAAACCTGCACCAACAAACCTGCACCAACAATAAACCTGCACCAACAAACCTACACCAACATCAAACCGGCACCAACAAGAAACCTACACCAACAACAAACCTACACGAACAAGAAACCTGCACCAACAAGAAACCTACATCACAAACAAACCTGCACCAACAACAAACCTGCGCCATCAACAAACCAGCATCAACAACAAACCTGCGCCATCAACAAACCAGCACCAACAACAAACCTACACCAACAACAAACCTGCATCACAAACAAACCTGCACCAACAACAAACCTGCATCACAAACAAACCTGCATCAACAACAAACCTGCACCAACAACAAACCTGCAACAACAACAAACCTGCATCACAAACAATCCTGCATCAACAACAAACCTGCGCCATCAACAAACCTGCATCAACAACAAACCTGCACCAACAACAAACCTGCACCAACAACAAACCTGCACCAACAATAAACCTGCACGAACAACAAACCTGCCTCGCAACCAAACCTGCACCAACAACAAACCTGCATCACAAACAAACCTGCTTCAACAACAAACCTGCATCACAAACAAACCTGCATCAACAACAAACCTGCATCACAAACAAACCTGCACCAACAACAAACCTGCACCAACAACAAACCTACACCAACAACAAACCTGCACCAACAACAAACTTGCATCAAAAACAAACCTGCACCAACAACAAACCTGCACCAACAACAAACCTGCACCAACAACAAACCTGCATCAACAACAAACATGCACCAACAACAAACCTGCATCAACAACAAACCTGCACCAACAACAAACCTGCATCAACAACAAACCTGCGCCAACAACAAACCTGCACCAACAACAAACCTGCACCAACAACAAACCTACACCAACAAACCTGCACCAACAACAAACCTGCACCAACAGCAAACCTGCACCAACAACAAACCTGCACCAACAACATACCTGCACCAACAACACACCTACACCAACAACAAACCTGCGCCAACAGCAAACCTGCATCAACAACAAAACTGCACCAACCACAAACCTGCACCAACATCAAACCTGCACCAACAACAAACCTGCACCAACAAACCTGCACCAACAATAAACCTGCACCAACAAACCTACACCAACAACAAACCTACACCAACAGGAAACCTGAACCAACAACAAACCTGCACCAACAACAAACCTACATCACAAACAAACCTGCACCAACAACAAACCTGCATCACAAACAAACCTGCACCAACAACAAACCTGCATCACAAAGAAACCTGCACCAACAACAACCTGCATCACAAACAAACCTGCACCAACAACAATCCTGCATCACAAACAAACCTGCACCAACAACAAACCTGCATCACAAACAAACCTGCACCAACAACAAACCAGCGCTAACAACAAACCTACACCAAGAACAAACCTGCACCACCAACAAACCTGCACCAACAAACCTGCACCATGAACAAATCTGCACCAACAACAAACCTGCACCAAGAACAAACCTGCATCACAAACAAACCTGCGTCAACAACAAACCTGCACCAACAACAAACCTGCATCAGCAACAAACCTGCACCAACAAACCTGCACCAACAACAAACCTGCAACAACAACAAACCTGCACCAACAACAAACTTGCATCAACAACAAACCTGCATCATCAGCAAACCTACACCAACAACAAACCTGCACCAACAACAAACATGCATCACAAACAATCCTGCACCAACAACAAACCTGCATCAACAACAAACCTGCACCAACAACAAACCTGCATCAACAACAAACTTGCACCAAAAACAAACCTGCATCACAAACAAACCTGCACCAACAACAAACATGCTCCACAACAAACCTGCACCAACAACAAACCTGCAACAACAACAAACCTGCACCAACAACAAACCTGCATAACAAACAAACCTGCACCAACAACAAACCTGCACCAACAACAAACCTGCACCAAAAACAAACCTGCACCAACAACAAACCTGCACCAAAAACAAACCTGCACCAACAACAAACCTGCACCAAAAACAAACGTGCACCAACAACAAACCTGCACCAACAACAAACCTGCAACAACTACAAACCTACACCAACAATAAACCTACACCAACAACAAACCTACACCAACAACAAACCTGCACCAACAACAAACCTGCATCACAAACAAACCTGCACCAACAACAAACCTGCACCAACAATAAACCTGCACCAACAACAAACCTGCCCCAACAACAAACCTGCATCACAAACAAACCTGCACCAACAACAAACCTACACCAACAACAAACCTGCACCAACAACAAACCTGCATCACAAACAAACCTGCACCAACAACAAACCTACACCAACAACAAACCTGCACCAACAACAAACTTGCATCACAAACGATCCTGCACCAACAACAAACCTGCATCAACAACAAACCTGCACCAACAACAAACCTACACCAACAACAAACCTGCACCAACAACAAACCTGCATCACAAACAAACCTGCACCAACAACAAACCTACACCAACAACAAACCTGCACCAACAACAAACTTGCATCACAAACAAACCTGCACCAACAACAAACCTGCATCAACAACAAACCTGCACCAACAACAAACCTGCATCAACAACAAACCTGCACCAACAACAAACCTGCACCAACAACAAACCTGCATCAACAACAAACCTGCGCCAACAACAAACCTGCACCAACAACAAACCTGCACCAACAACAAACCTACACCAACAAACCTGCACCAACAACAAACCTGCACCAACAACAAACCTACACCAACAAACCTGCACCAACAACAAACCTGCACCAACAACAAACCTGCGCCAACAAACCTGCACCAACAACAAACCTGCACCAACAACAAACCTACACCAACAAACCTGCACCAACAGCAAACCTGCACCAACAACAAACCTGCACCAACAACAAACCTGCACCAACAACACACCTACACCAACAACAAACCTGCGCCAATAACAAACATGCACCAACAAAAAACCTACACCAACAACAAACCTGCACCAACATCAAACCTACACCAACAACAAACCTGCACCAACAACAAACCTACACCAACAAACCTGCACCAACAAAAAACCTGCACCAACAAACCTGCACCAACAATAAACCTGCACCAACAAACCTACACCAACAACAAACCGGCACCAACAAGAAACCTACACCAACAACAAACCTACACCAACAACAAACCTGCACCAACAACAAACTTGCCCCAACAACAAACCTACACCAACAACAAACCTGCGCCAACAAGAAACCTACATCACAAACAAACCTGCACCAACAACAAACCTGCGACATCAACAAACCAGCATCAACAACAAACCTGCGCCATCAACAAACCAGCACCAACAACAAACCTACACCAACAACAAACCTGCATCACAAACAAACCTGCACCAACAACAAACCTGCATCACAAACAAACCTGCATCAACAACAAACCTACACCAACAATAAACCTGCAACAACAACAAACCTGCATCACAAACAAACCTGCATCAACAACAAACATGCACCAACAACAAACCTGCATCACAAACAAACCTGCATCAACAGCAAACCTGCAGCAACAACAAACCTGCACGAACAACAAACCTGCATCACAAACAATCCTGCATCAACAACAAACCTGCGCCATCAACAAACCTGGATCAACAACAAACCTGCACCAACAACAAACCTGCACCAACAACAAACCTGCACCAACAATAAACCTGCACGAACAACAAACCTGCATCGCAACCAAACCTGCACCAACAACAAACCTGCATCACAAACAAACCTGCATCAACAACAAACCTGCATCACAAACAAACCTGCATCAACAACAAACCTGCATCACAAACAAACCTGCACCAACAACAAACCTGCACCAACAACAAACCTACACCAACAACAAACTTGCATCAAAAACAAACCTGCACCAACAACAAACCTGCACCAACAACAAACCTGCACCAACAACAAACCTGCATCAACAACAAACCTGCACCAACAACAAACCTGCATCAACAACAAACCTGCATCAACAACAAACCTGCGCCAACAACAAACCTGCACCAACAACAAACCTGCACCAACAACAAACCTACACCAACAAACCTGCACCAACAACAAACCTGCACCAACAGCAAACCTGCACCAACAAACCTGCACCAACAACAAACCTGCACCAACAACACACCTACACCAACAACAAACCTGCGCCAACAACAAACCTGCATCAACAACAAAACTGCACCAACCACAAACCTGCACCAACATCAAACCTGCACCAACAACAAACCTGCACCGACAAACCTGCACCAACAATAAACCGGCACCAACAAACCTACACCAACAACAAACCTACACCAACAGGAAACCTGCACCAACAACAAACCTGCACCAACAACAAACCTACATCACAACCAAACCTGCACCAACAACAAACCTGCATCACAAACAAGCCTGCACCAACAACAAACCTGCATCACAAACAAACCTGCACCAACAACAAACCTGCATCACAAACAAACCTGCACCAACAACCAACCTGCATCACAAACAAACCTGCACCAACAACAAACCTGCACCAACAACAAACCTGCGCCATCAACAAACCTGCAGCAACAAACCGGCACTAACAACAAACCTGCATCACAAACAAACCTGCCCCAACATCAAACCTGCACCAACAACAAACCTGCACGAACAACAAACCTGCATCACAAACAAACCTGCACCAACAACAAACCTGCACCAACATCAAACCTGCACCAACAACAAACCTGCCCCAACAACAAACCTGCATCACAAACAAACCTGCACGAACAACAAACCTACACCAACAACAAACCTGCACCAACAACAAACCTGCATCACAAACAAACCTGCACCAACAACAAACCTACACCAACAACAAACCTGCACCAACAACTAACTTGCATCACAAACGATCCTGCACCAACAACAAACCTGCATCAACAACAAACCTGCACCAACAACAAACCTACACCAACAACAAACCTGCACCAACAACAAACAGCATCACAAACAAACCTGCACCAACAACAAACCTACACCAACAACAAACCTGCACCAACAACAAACTTGCATCACAAACAAACCTGCACCAACAACAAACCTGCATCAACAACAAACCTGCACCAACAACAAACCTGCATCAACAACAAACCTGCACCAACAACAAACCTGCATCACAAACAAACCTGCATCAACAACAAACCTGCACCAACAACAAACCTGCATCAACAACAAACCTGCACCAACAACAAACCTGCACCAACAACAAACCTGCATCAACAACAAACCTGCGCCAACAACAAACCTGCACCAACAACAAACCTGCACCAACAACAAACCTACACCAACAAACCTGCACCAACAACAAACCTGCACCAACAACAAACCTACACCAACAAACCTGCACCAACAACAAACCTGCACCAACAACAAACCTGCACCAACAACAAACCTGCGCCAACAACAAACCTTCACCAACAACAAACCTGCACCAACAACAAACCTACACCAACAAACCTGCACCAACAGCAAACCTGCACCAACAACAAACCTGCACCAACAACAAACCTGCACCAACAACACACCTACACCAACAACAAACCTGCACCAACAACAAACCTGCATCAACAACAAACCTGCACCAACAACAAACCTGCATCAACAACAAACCTGCATCAACAACAAACCTGCACCAACAACAAACCTGCACCAACAACAAACCTGCATCAACAACAAACGTGCGCCAACAACAAACCTGCACCAACAACAAACCTGCACCAACAACAAACCTACACCAACAAACCTGCACCAACAACAAACCTGCACCAACAACAAACCTACACCAACAAACCGGCACCAACAACAAACCTGCACCAACAACAAACCTGCACCAACAACAAACCTGCGCCAACAACAAACCTGCACCAACAACAAACCTACACCAACAAACCTGCACCAACAGCAAACCTGCACCAACAACAAACCTGCACCAACAACAAACCTGCACCAACAACACACCTACACCAACAACAAACCTGCGCCAATAACAAACATGCACCAACAACAAACCTACACCAACAAACCTGCACCAACAAAAAACCTGCACCAACAAACCTGCACCAACAATAAACCTGCACCAACAAACCTACACCAACAACAAACCGGCACCAACAAGAAACCTACACCAACAACAAACCTACACGAACAAGAAACCTGCACCAACAAGAAATCTACATCACAAACAAACCTGCACCAACAACAAACCTGCGCCATCAACAAACCAGCATCAACAACAAACCTGCGCCATCAACAAACCAGCACCAACAACAAAACTACACCAACAACAAACCTGCAGCACAAACAAACCTGCACCAACAACAAACCTGCATCACAAACAAACCTGCATCAACAACAAACCTACACCAACAATAAACCTGCAACAACAACAAACCTGCATCACAAACAAACCTGCATCAACAACAAACATGCACCAACAACAAACCTGCATCACAAAGAAACCTGCATCAACAGCAAACCTGCACCAACAACAAACCTGCGCCATCAACAAACCAGCATCAACAACAAACCTGCGCCATCAACAAACCAGCACCAACAACAAACCTACACCAACAACAAACCTGCATCACAAACAAACCTGCACCAACAACAAACCTGCATCACAAACAAACCTGCATCAACAACAAACCTACACCAACAATAAACCTGCAACAACAACAAACCTGCATCACAAACAAACCTGCATCAACAACAAACATGCACCAACAACAAACCTGCATCACAAACAAACCTGCATCAACAGCAAACCTGCACCAACAACAAACCTGCACCAACAACAAACCTGCATCAACAACAAACCTGCATCACAAACAATCCTGCATCAACAACAAACCTGCGCCATCAACAAACCTGCATCAACAACAAACCTGCACCAACAACAAACCTGCACCAACAACAAACCTGCACCAACAATAAACCTGCACGAACAACAAACCTGCATCGCAACCAAACCTGCACCAACAACAAACCTGCATCACAAACAAACCTGCATCAACAACAAACCTGCATCACAAACAAACCTGCATCAACAACAAACCTGCATCACAAACAAACCTGCACCAACAACAAACCTGCACCAACAACAAACCTACACCAACAACAAACCTGCACCAACAACAAACCTGCACCAACAACAAACCTGCACCAACAACAAACCTGCATCAACAACAAACCTGCACCAACAACAAACCTGCATCAACAACAAACCTGCACCAACAACAAACCTGCATCAACAACAAACCTGCGCCAACAACAAACCTGCACCAACAACAAACCTGCACCAACAACAAACCTACACCAACAAACCTGCACCAACAACAAACCTGCACCAACAGCAAACCTGCACCAACAAACCTGCACCAACAACAAACCTGCACCAACAACACACCTACACCAAAAACAAACCTGCGCCAACAACAAACCTGCATCAACAACAAAACTGCACCAACCACAAACCTGCACCAACATCAAACCTGCACCAACAACAAACCTGCACCAACAAACCTGCACCAACAATAAACCTGCACCAACAAACCTACACCAACAACAAACCTACACCAACAGGAAACCTGCACCAACAACAAACCTGCACCAACAACAAACCTACATCACAAACAAACCTGCACCAACAACAAACCTGCATCACAAACAAACCTGCACCAACAACAATCCTGCATCACAAACAAACCTGCATCAACAACAACCCTGCACCAACAACAAACCTGCACCAACAACAAACCTGCATCACAAACAAACCTGCACCAACAACAAACCTGCATCACAAACAAACCTGCACCAACAACAAACCTGCATCACAAACAAACCTGCACCAACAACAAACCTGCATCACAAACAAACCTGAACCAACAACAAACCTGCATCACAAACAAACCTGCACCAACAACAAACCTACATCACAAACAAACCTGCACCAACAACAAACCTGCATCACAAACAAACCTGCACCAACAACAAACCTACATCACAAACAAACCTGCACCAACAACAAACCTGAATCAACAACAAACCTGCACCAACAACAAACCTACACCAACAACAAACCTGCACCAACAACAAACAGCATCACAAACAAACCTGCACCAACAACAAACCTACACCAACAACAAACCTGCACCAACAACAAACTTGCATCACAAACAAACCTGCACCAACAACAAACCTGCATCAACAACAAACCTGCACCAACAACAAACCTGCATCAACAACAAACCTGCACCAACAACAAACCTGCATCAACAACAAACCTGCATCAACAACAAACCTGCACCAACAACAAACCTGCATCAACAACAAACCTGCACCAACAACAAACCTGCACCAACAACAAACCTGCATCAACAACAAACCTGCGCCAACAACAAACCTGCACCAACAACAAACCTGCACCAACAACAAACCTACACCAACAAACCTGCACCAACAACAAACCTGCACCAACAACAAACCTACACCAACAAACCTGCACCAACAACAAACCTGCACCAACAACAAACCTGCACCAACAACAAACCTGCGCCAACAACAAACCTGCACCAACAACAAACCTGCACCAACAACAAACCTACACCAACAAACCTGCACCAACAGCAAACCTGCACCAACAACAAACCTGCACCAACAACAAACCTGCACCAACAACACACCTACACCAACAACAAACCTGCACCAACAACAAACCTGCATCAACAACAAACCTGCACCAACAACAAACCTGCATCAACAACAAACCTGCATCAACAACAAACCTGCACCAACAACAAACCTGCACCAACAACAAACCTGCATCAACAACAAACGTGCGCCAACAACAAACCTGCACCAACAACAAACCTGCACCAACAACAAACCTACACCAACAAACCTGCACCAACAACAAACCTGCACCAACAACAAACCTACACCAACAAACCGGCACCAACAACAAACCTGCACCAACAACAAACCTGCACCAACAACAAACCTGCGCCAACAACAAACCTGCACCAACAACAAACCTACACCAACAAACCTGCACCAACAGCAAACCTGCACCAACAACAAACCTGCACCAACAACAAACCTGCACCAACAACACACCTACACCAACAACAAACCTGCGCCAATAACAAACATGCACCAACAACAAACCTACACCAACAAACCTGCACCAACAAAAAACCTGCACCAACAAACCTGCACCAACAATAAACCTGCACCAACAAACCTACACCAACAACAAACCGGCACCAACAAGAAACCTACACCAACAACAAACCTACACGAACAAGAAACCTGCACCAACAAGAAATCTACATCACAAACAAACCTGCACCAACAACAAACCTGCGCCATCAACAAACCAGCATCAACAACAAACCTGCGCCATCAACAAACCAGCACCAACAACAAACCTACACCAACAACAAACCTGCAGCACAAACAAACCTGCACCAACAACAAACCTGCATCACAAACAAACCTGCATCAACAACAAACCTACACCAACAATAAACCTGCAACAACAACAAACCTGCATCACAAACAAACCTGCATCAACAACAAACATGCACCAACAACAAACCTGCATCACAAAGAAACCTGCATCAACAGCAAACCTGCACCAACAACAAACCTGCGCCATCAACAAACCAGCATCAACAACAAACCTGCGCCATCAACAAACCAGCACCAACAACAAACCTACACCAACAACAAACCTGCATCACAAACAAACCTGCACCAACAACAAACCTGCATCACAAACAAACCTGCATCAACAACAAACCTACACCAACAATAAACCTGCAACAACAACAAACCTGCATCACAAACAAACCTGCATCAACAACAAACATGCACCAACAACAAACCTGCATCACAAACAAACCTGCATCAACAGCAAACCTGCACCAACAACAAACCTGCACCAACAACAAACCTGCATCAACAACAAACCTGCATCACAAACAATCCTGCATCAACAACAAACCTGCGCCATCAACAAACCTGCATCAACAACAAACCTGCACCAACAACAAACCTGCACCAACAACAAACCTGCACCAACAATAAACCTGCACGAACAACAAACCTGCATCGCAACCAAACCTGCACCAACAACAAACCTGCATCACAAACAAACCTGCATCAACAACAAACCTGCATCACAAACAAACCTGCATCAACAACAAACCTGCATCACAAACAAACCTGCACCAACAACAAACCTGCACCAACAACAAACCTACACCAACAACAAACCTGCACCAACAACAAACCTGCACCAACAACAAACCTGCACCAACAACAAACCTGCATCAACAACAAACCTGCACCAATAACAAACCTGCATCAACAACAAACCTGCACCAACAACAAACCTGCATCAACAACAAACCTGCGCCAACAACAAACCTGCACCAACAACAAACCTGCACCAACAACAAACCTACACCAACAAACCTGCACCAACAACAAACCTGCACCAACAGCAAACCTGCACCAACAAACCTGCACCAACAACAAACCTGCACCAACAACACACCTACACCAAAAACAAACCTGCGCCAACAACAAACCTGCATCAACAACAAAACTGCACCAACCACAAACCTGCACCAACATCAAACCTGCACCAACAACAAACCTGCACCAACAAACCTGCACCAACAATAAACCTGCACCAACAAACCTACACCAACAACAAACCTACACCAACAGGAAACCTGCACCAACAACAAACCTGCACCAACAACAAACCTACATCACAAACAAACCTGCACCAACAACAAACCTGCATCACAAACAAACCTGCACCAACAACAATCCTGCATCACAAACAAACCTGCATCAACAACAACCCTGCACCAACAACAAACCTGCACCAACAACAAACCTGCATCACAAACAAACCTGCACCAACAACAAACCTGCATCACAAACAAACCTGCACCAACAACAAACCTGCATCACAAACAAACCTGCACCAACAACAAACCTGCATCACAAACAAACCTGAACCAACAACAAACCTGCATCACAAACAAACCTGCACCAACAACAAACCTACATCACAAACAAACCTGCACCAACAACAAACCTGCATCACAAACAAACCTGCACCAACAACAAACCTACATCACAAACAAACCTGCACCAACAACAAACCTGCATCACAAACAAACCTGCACCAACAACAAACCTACATCACAAACAAACCTGCATCAACAACAAACCTGCATCACAAACAAACCTGCACCAACAACAAACCTACATCACAAACAAACCTGCACCAACAACAAACCTGCATCACAAACAAACCTGCACCAACAACAAACCTGCATCACAAACAAACCTGCACCAACAACAAACCTGCATCACAAACAAACCTGCACCAACAACAAACCTGCATCACAAACAAACCTGCACCAACAACAAACCTGCATCACAAACAAACCTGCATCAACAACAAACCTGCATCACAAACAAACCTGCACCAACAACAAACCTACATCACAAACAAACCTGCGTCAACAACAAACCTGCATCACTTACAAACCTGCACCAACAATAAACCTGCATCACAAACAAACCTGCACCAACAACAAACCTGCATCACAAACTAACCTGCATCAACAACAAACCTGCATCACAAACAAACCTGCACCAACAATAAACCTGCATCACAAACAAACCTGCACCAACAACAAACCTGCATTACAAACAAACCTGCATCAACAACAAACCTGCATCACAAACAAACCTGCACCAACAACAAACCTGCATCACAAACATACCTGCATCAACAACAAACCTGCGCCATCAACAAACCTGCAGCAACAACAAACCTGCACGAACAACAAACCTGCATCACAAACAAACCTGCACCAACAACAAACCTGCATCACAAACAAACCTGCATCAACAACAAACCTGCGCCATCAACAAACCTGCAGCAACAACAAACCTGCACGAACAACAAACCTGCATCACAAACAAACCTGCAGCAACAACAAACCTGCACCAACAACAAACCTGCATCACAAACAAAACTGCACCAACAACAAACCTGCATCACAAACAAACCTGCACCAACAACAAACTTGCATCACAAAAAAACCTGCAGCAACAACAAACCTGCACCAACAACAAACCTGCATCACAAACAAACCTGCACCAACAACAAACCTGCATCACAAACAAACCTGCACCAACAACAAACCTGCATCACAAACAAACCTGCACCAACAACAAACCTGCATCACAAACAAACCTGCACCAACAACAAACCTGCATCACAAACAAACCTGCAGCAACAACAAACCTGCATCACAAAGAAACCTGCACCAACAACAAACCTGCATCACAAACAAACCTGCAGCAACAACAAACCTGCATCACAAACAAACCTGCAGCAACAACAAACCTGCACCAACAACAAACCTGCATCACAAACAAACCTGCACCAACAACAAACCTGCATCACAAACAAACCTGCACCAACAACAAACCTGCATCACAAACAAACCTGCACCAACAACAAACCTGCATCACAAACAAACCTGCACCAACAACAAACCTGCATCACAAACAAACCTGCAGCAACAACAAACCTGCACCAACAACAAACCTGCATCACAAACAAACCTGCACCCACAACAAACCTGCATCACAAACAAACCTGCACCAACAACAAACCTGCATCATAAACAAACCTGCACCAACAACAAACCTGCATCACAAACAAACCTGCATCAACAACAAACCTGCGCCATCAACAAACCTGCAGCAACAAACCGGCACTAACAACAAACCTGCATCACAAACAAACATGCCCCAACATCAAACCTGCACCAACAACAAACCTGCACGAACAACAAACCTGCATCACAAACAAACCTGCACCAACAACAAACCTGCACCAACATCAAACCTGCACCAACAACAAACCTGCACGAACAACAAACCTGCATCACAAACAAACCTGCAACAACAACAAACCTGCACCAACATCAAACCTGCACCAACAACAAACCTGCACGAACAACAAACCTGCATCACAAACAAACCTGCACCAACAACAAACCTGCACCAACATCAAACCTGCACCAACAACAAACCTGCATCACAAACAAACCTGCACCAACAACAAACCTGCACCAACAACAAACCTGCACCAACAACAAACCTGCACCAACAACAAACCTGCACGAACAACAAACCTGCACGAACAACAATCCTGCATCAACAACAAACCTGCACGAACAACAAACCTGCACTAACAACAAACCTGCAACAACATCAAACCTGCACCAACAACAAACCTGCACGAACAACAAACCTGCAACACAAACAAACCTGCACCAACAACAAACCTGCACCAACATCAAACCTGCACCAACAACAAACCTGCACGAACAACAAACCTGCATCACAAACAAACCTGCAGCAACAACAAACCTGCATCACAAACAAACCTGCACCAACAACAAACCTGCATCACAAACAAACCTGCAGCAACAACAAACCTGCATCACAAACAAACCTGCAGCAACAACAAACCTGCACCAACAACAAACCTGCATCACAAACAAACCTGCACCAACAACAAACCTGCATCACAAACAAACCTGCACCAACAACAAACCTGCATCACAAACAAACCTGCACCAACAACAAACCTGCATCACAAACAAACCTGCACCAACAACAAACCTGCATCACAAACAAACCTGCAGCAACAACAAACCTGCACCAACAACAAACCTGCATCACAAACAAACCTGCACCCACAACAAACCTGCATCACAAACAAACCTGCACCAACAACAAACCTGCATCATAAACAAACCTGCACCAACAACAAACCTGCATCACAAACAAACCTGCATCAACAACAAACCTGCGCCATCAACAAACCTGCAGCAACAAACCGGCACTAACAACAAACCTGCATCACAAACAAACATGCCCCAACATCAAACCTGCACCAACAACAAACCTGCACGAACAACAAACCTGCATCACAAACAAACCTGCACCAACAACAAACCTGCACCAACATCAAACCTGCACCAACAACAAACCTGCACGAACAACAAACCTGCATCACAAACAAACCTGCAACAACAACAAACCTGCACCAACATCAAACCTGCACCAACAACAAACCTGCACGAACAACAAACCTGCATCACAAACAAACCTGCACCAACAACAAACCTGCATCACAAACAAACCTGCACCAACAACAAACCTGCACCAACAACAAACCTGCACCAACAACAAACCTGCACGAACAACAAACCTGCACGAACAACAATCCTGCATCAACAACAAACCTGCACGAACAACAAACCTGCACTAACAACAAACCTGCAACAACATCAAACCTGCACCAACAACAAACCTGCACGAACAACAAACCTGCAACACAAACAAACCTGCACCAACAACAAACCTGCACCAACATCAAACCTGCACCAACAACAAACCTGCACGAACAACAAACCTGCAACACAAACAAACCTGCACCAACAACAAACCTGCACCAACATCAAACCTGCACCAACAACAAACCTGCACGAACAACAAACCTGCATCACAAACAAACCTGCACCAACAACAAACCTGCATCACAAACAAACCTGCACCAACAACAAACCTGCACCAACAACAAACCTGCACCAACAACAAACATGCACCAACAACAAACCTGCAACAACAACAAACCTGCACCAACAATAAACCTACACCAACAACAGACCTACACCAACAACAAACCTGCACCAACAACAAACCTGCATCACAAACAAACCTGCACCAACAACAAACCTGCACCAACAACAAACCTGCAACAACTACAAACCTACACCAACAATAAACCTACACCAACAACAGACCTACACCAACAACAAACCTGCACCAACAACAAACCTGCATCACAAACAAACCTGCACCAACAACAAACCTGCACCAACAATAAACCTGCACCAACAACAAACCTGCCCCAACAACAAACCTGCATCACAAACAAACCTGCACCAACAACAAACCTACACCAACAACAAACCTGCACCAACAACAAACCTGCATCACAAACAAACCTGCACCAACAACAAACCTACACCAACAACAAACCTGCACCAACAACAAACCTGCATCACAAACAAACCTGCATCAACAACAAACCTGCGCCATCAACAAACCTGCAGCAACAACAAACCTGCACGAACAACAAACCTGCATCACAAACAAACCTGCACCAACAACAAACCTGCATCACAAACAAACCTGCACCAACAACAAACCTGCATCACAAACAAACCTGCAGCAACAACAAACCTGCACCAACAACAAACCTGCATCACAAACAAACCAGCACCAACAACAAACCTGCATCACAAACAAACCTGCACCAACAACAAACCTGCATCACAAACAAACCTGCACCAACAACAAAGCTGCATCACAAACAAACCTGCACCAACAACAAACCTGCATCACAAACAAACCTGCAGCAACAACAAACCTGCACCAACAACAAACCTGCATCACAAACAAACCTGCACCAACAACAAACCTGCATCACAAACAAACCTGCACCAACAACAAACCTGCATCATAAACAAACCTGCACCAACAACAAACCTGCATCACAAACAAACCTGCATCAACAACAAACCTGCGCCATCAACAAACCTGCAGCAACAAACCGGCACTAACAACAAACCTGCATCACAAACAAACATGCCCCAACATCAAACCTGCACCAACAACAAACCTGCACGAACAACAAACCTGCATCACAAACAAACCTGCACCAACAACAAACCTGCACCAACATCAAACCTGCACCAACAACAAACCTGCACGAACAACAAACCTGCATCACAAACAAACCTGCACCAACAACAAACCTGCACCAACATCAAACCTGCACCAACAACAAACCTGCACGAACAACAAACCTGCATCACAAACAAACCTGCACCAACAACAAACCTGCATCACAAACAAACCTGCACCAACAACAAACCTGCACCAACAACAAACCTGCACCAACAACAAACCTGCACGAACAACAAACCTGCACGAACAACAAACCTGCACCAACAACAATCCTGCATCAACAACAAACCTGCACGAACAACAAACCAGCACTAACAACAAACCTGTACCAACATCAAACCTGCACCAACAACAAACCTGCACGAACAACAAACCTGCATCACAAACAAACCTGCACCAACAACAAACCTGCACCAACATCAAACCTGCACCAACAACAAACCTGCACGAACAACAAACCTGCATCACAAACAAACCTGCACCAACAACAAACCTGCATCACAAACAAACCTGCACCAACAACAAACCTGCACCAACATCAAACCTGCACCAACAACAAACTTGCACCAACAACAAACCTGCACCAACAACAAACCTGCACCAACAACAAACCTGCACCAACAACAAACCTGCAACAACTACAAACCTACACCAACAATAAACCTACACCAACAACAGACCTACACCAACAACAAACCTGCACCAACAACAAACCTGCATCACAAACAAACCTGCACCAACAACAAACCTGCACCAACAATAAACCTGCACCAACAACAAACCTGCCCCAACAACAAACCTGCATCACAAACAAACCAGCACCAACAACAAACCTACACCAACAACAAACCTGCACCAACAACAAACCTGCATCACAAACAAACCTGCACCAACAACAAACCTGCATCCCAACAAACCTGCGTCAACAACAAACCTGCACCAACAACAAACCTGCACCAACAACAAACTTGCATCACACACGATCCTGCACCAACAACAAACCTGCATCAACAACAAACCTGCACCAACAACAAACCTACACCAACAACAAACCTGCACCAACAACAAACAGCATCACAAACAAACCTGCACCAACAACAAACCTACACCAACAACAAACCTGCACCAACAACAAACTTGCATCACACACAAACCTGCACCAACAACAAGCCTGCATCAACAACAAACCTGCACCAACAATAAACCTGCATCAACAACAAACCTGCACCAACAACAAATCTGCACCAACAACAAACTTGCATCACAAACGATCCTGCACCAACAACAAACCTGCATCAACAACAAACCTGCATCACAAACAAACCTGCGTCAACAACAAACCTACACCAACAACAAACCTGCACCAACAACAAACTTGCATCACAAACGATCCTGCACCAACAACAAACCTGCATCAACAACAAACCTGCACCAACAACAAACCTACACCAACAACAAACCTGCACCAACAACAAACAGCATCACAAACAAACCTGCACCAACAACAAACCTACACCAACAACAAACCTGCACCAACAACAAACTTGCATCACACACAAACCTGCACCAACAACAAACCTGCATCAACAACAAACCTGCACCAACAATAACCCTGCATCAACAACAAACCTGCACCAACAACAAACCTGCACCAACAACAAACCTGCGCCAACAACAAACCTGCACCAACAACAAACCTGCACCAACAACAAACCTGCACCAACAACAAACCTACACCAACAAACCTGCACCAACAGCAAACCTGCACCAACAACAAACCTGCACCAACAACAAACCTGCACCAACAACACACCTACACCAACAACAAACCTGCGCCAATAACAAACATGCACCAACAACAAACCTACACCAACAACAAACCTGCACCAACATCAAACCTACACCAACAACAAACCTGCACCAACAACAAACCTACACCAACAAACCTGCACCAACAAAAAACCTGCACCAACAAACCTGCACCAACAATAAACCTGCACCAACAAACCTACACCAACAACAAACCGGCACCAACAAGAAACCTACACCAACAACAAACCTACACGAACAAGAAACCTGCACCAACAAGAAACCTACATCACCATCAAACCTGCACCAACAACAAACCTGCGCCATCAACAAACCAGCATCAACAACAAACCTGCGCCATCAACAAACCAGCACCAACAACAAACCTACACCAACAACAAACCTGCATCACAAACAAACCTGCACCAACAACAAACCTGCATCACAATCAAACCTGCATCAACAACAAACCTACACCAACAATAAACCTGCAACAACAACAAACCTGCATCACAAACAAACCTGCAGCAACAACAAACATGCACCAACAACAAACCTGCATCACAAACAAACCTGCATCAACAGCAAACCTGCACCAACAACAAACCTGCGCCATCAACAAACCAGCATCAACAACAAACCTGCGCCATCAACAAACCAGCACCAACAACAAACCTACACCAACAACAAACCTGCATCACAAACAAACCTGCACCAACAACAAACCTGCATCACAAACAAACCTGCATCAACAACAAACCTACACCAACAATAAACCTGCAACAACAACAAACCTGCATCACAAACAAACCTGCATCAACAACAAACATGCACCAACAACAAACCTGCATCACAAACAAACCTGCATCAACAGCAAACCTGCACCAACAACAAACCTGCACGAACAACAAACCTGCATCACAAATAATCCTGCATCAACAACAAACCTGCGCCATCAACAAATCTGCATCAACAACAAACCTGCACCAACAACAAACCTGCACCAACAACAAACCTGCACCAACAATAAACCTGCACGAACAACAAACCTGCATCGCAACCAAACCTGCACCAACAACAAACCTGCATCACAAACAAACCTGCATCAACAACAAACCTGCATCACAAACAAACCTGCACCAACAACAAACCTGCACCAACAACAAACCTACACCAACAACAAACCTGCACCAACAACAAACTTGCATCAAAAACAAACCTGCACCAACAACAAACCTGCACCAACATCAAACCTGCACCAACAACAAACCTGCATCAACAACAAACCTGCACCAACAACAAACCTGCATCCACAACAAACCTGCACCAACAACAAACCTGCACCAACAACAAACCTGCATCAACAACAAACCTGCGCCAACAACAAACCTGCACCAACAACAAACCTGCACCAACAACAAACCTACACCAACAAACCTGCACCAACAACAAACCTGCACCAACAGCAAACCTGCACCAACAAACCTGCACCAACAACAAACCTGCACCAACAACAAACCTGCATCAACAACAAAACTGCACCAACCACAAACCTGCACCAACATCAAACCTGCACCAACAACAATCCTGCACCAACAAAACTGCACCAACAATAAACCTGCACCAACAAACCTACACCAACAACAAACCTACACCAACAGGAAACCTGCACCAACAACATACCTGCATCAACAACAAACCTACACCAACAGGAAACCTGCACCAACAACAAACCTGCACCAACAACAAACCTGCATCACAAACAAACCTGCACCAACAACAAACCTGCATCACAAACAAACCTGCACCAACAACAACCTGCATCACAAACAAACCTGCACCAACAACAAACCTGCATCACAAACAAACCTGCACCAACAACAAACCTGCATCACAAACAAACCTGCACCAACAACAAACCTGCATCACAAACAAACCTGCACCAACAACAAACCTGCATCACAAACAAACCTGCACCAACAACAAACCTGCATCACAAACAAACCTGCATCACAAACAAACCTGCACCAACAACAAACCTACATCACGAACAAACCTGCACCAACAACAAACCTGCATCTCAAACAAACCTGCACCAACAACAAACCTGCATCACAAACAAACCTGCACCAACAACAAACCTGCATCACAAACAAACCTGCACTAACAACAAACCTGCATCACAAACAAACCTGCACCAACAACAAACCTGCATCACCATCAAACCTGCATCAACAACAAACCTGCATCACAAACAAACCTGCACCAACAACAAACCTACATCACAAACAAACCTGCGTCAACAACAAACCTGCATCACAAACAAACCTGCACCAACAACAAACCTGCATCACAAACAAACCTGCACCAACAACAAACCTGCATCACAAACAAACCTGCACCAACAACAAACCTGCATCACAAACAAACCTGCATCAACAACAAACCTGCATCACAAACAAACCTGCACCAACAACAAACCTGCATCACAAACATACCTGCATCAACAACAAACCTGCGCCATCAACAAACCTGCAGCAACAACAAACCTGCACGAACAACAAACCTGCATCACAAACAAACCTGCACCAACAACAAACCTGCATCACAAACAAACCTGCATCAACAACAAACCTGCACCATCAACAAACCTGCAGCAACAACAAACCTGCACGAACAACAAACCTGCATCACAAACAAACCTGCAGCAACAACAAACCTGCATCACAAACAAACCTGCACCAACAACAAACCTGCATCACAAACAAACCTGCACCAACAACAAACTTGCATCACAAACAAACCTGCAGCAACAACAAACCTGCACCAACAACAAACCTGCATCACAAACAAACCTGCACCAACAACAAACCTGCATCACAAACAAACCTGCACCAACAACAAACCTGCATCACAAACAAACCTGCAGCAACAACAAACCTGCATCACAAACAAACCTGCACCAACAACAAACCTGCATCACAAACAAACCTGCAGCAACAACATACCTGCACCAACAACAAACCTGCATCACAAACAAACCTGCACCAACAACAAACCTGCATCACAAACAAACCTGCACCAACAACAAACCTGCATCACAAACAAACCTGCACCAACAACAAACCTGCATCACAAACAAACCTGCACCAACAACAAACCTGCATCACAAACAAACCTGCAGCAACAACAAACCTGCACCAACAACAAATCTGCATCACAAACAAACCTGCACCAACAACAAACCTGCATCACAAACAAACCTGCACCAACAACAAACCTGCAGCAACAACAAACCTGCATCATAAACAAACCTGCACCAACAACAAACCTGCATCACAAACAAACCTGCATCAACAACAAACCTGCGCCATCAACAAACCTGCAGCAACAAACCGGCACTAACAACAAACCTGCATCACAAACAAACCTGCCCCAACATCAAACCTGCACCAACAACAAACCTGCACGAACAACAAACCTGCACCAACAACAAACCTGCACGAACAACAAACCTGCATCACAAACAAACCTGCATCAACAACAAACCAGCACCAACATCAAACCTGCACCAACAACAAACCTGCACGAACAACAAACCTGCACCAACAACAAACCTGCACCAACATCAAACCTGCACCAACAACAAACCTGCACGAACAACAAACCTGCATCACAAACAAACCTGCACCAACAACAAACCTGCACCAACATCAAACCTGCACCAACAACAAACCTGCACCAACAACAAACCTGCATCTCAAACAAACCTGCACCAACAACAAACCTGCACCAACATCAAACCTGCACCAACAACAAACCTGCACGAACAACAAACCTGCATCACAAACAAACCTGCACCAACAACAAACCTGCATCACAAACAAACCTGCACCAACAACAAACCTGCACCAGCAACAAACCTGCACCAACAACAAACCTGCACGAACAACAAACCTGCACGAACAACAAACCTGCACCAACAACAATCCTGCATCAACAACAAACCTGCACGAACAACAAACCTGCACTAACAACAAACCTGCAACAACAACAAACCTGCACCAACAACAAACCTGCATCAACAACAAACCTGCATCATCAGCAAACCTACACAAACACTAAACCTGCACCAACAACAAACCTGCATCAACAACAAACCTGCACCAACAACAAACCTGCACCAACAACAAACCTGCACCAACAAGAAACCTGCACCAACAACAAAACTGCATCAACAACAAACCTGCACCAACAACAAACATGCATCACAAACAAACCTGCACCAACAACAAACCTGCATCACAAACAAACCTGCGTCAACAACAAACCTGCATCAACAACAAACCTGCACCAACAACACACCTGCAACAACAACAAACCAGCACCAACAACAAACCTGCACCAACAACAAACCTGCACTAACAACAAACCTGCATCAACAACAAAGCTACTCGAACACCAAACCTGCACCAACAACAAACCTGCACTAACAACAAACCTGCATCAAAAACAAACCTACTCGAACACCAAACCTGCACCAACAACAAACCTGCATCACAAACAAACCTGCACCAACAACAAACCTGCACCAACAACAAACCTGCATCAACAACAAACCTGCACCAACAACAAACCTGCAACAACAACAAACCTGCACCAACAACAAACCAGCACCAACAACAAACCTGCACCAACAACAAACCTGCACTAACAACAAACCTGCACCAACAACAAACCTGCATCACAAACAAAACTGCACCAACAACAAACCTGCATCACAAACAAACCTGCACCAACAACAAACCTGCATCACAAACAAACCTGCACCAACAACAAACTTGCATCACAAACAAACCTGCAGCAACAACAAACCTGCACCAACAACAAACCTGCATCACAAACAAACCTGCACCAACAACAAACCTGCATCACAAACAAACCTGCACCAACAACAAACCTGCATCACAAACAAACCTGCAGCAACAACAAACCTGCATCACAAACAAACCTGCACCAACAACAAACCTGCATCACAAACAAACCTGCAGCAACAACATACCTGCACCAACAACAAACCTGCATCACAAACAAACCTGCACCAACAACAAACCTGCATCACAAACAAACCTGCACCAACAACAAACCTGCATCACAAACAAACCTGCACCAACAACAAACCTGCATCACAAACAAACCTGCACCAACAACAAACCAGCATCACAAACAAACCTGCAGCAACAACAAACCTGCACCAACAACAAATCTGCATCACAAACAAACCTGCACCAACAACAAACCTGCATCATAAACAAACCTGCATCAACAACAAACCTGCATCACAAACAAACCTGCATCACAAACAAACCTGCACCAACAACAAACCTGCACCAACAACAAACCTGCATCACAAACAAACCTGCATCAACAACAAATCTGCGCCATCAACAAACCTGCAGCAACAAACCGGCACTAACAACAAACCTGCATCACAAACAAACCTGCCCCAACATCAAACCTGCACCAACAACAAACCTGCACGAACAACAAACCTGCATCACAAACAAACCTGCACCAACAACAAACCTGCACGAACAACAAACCTGCATCACAAACAAACCTGCACCAACAACAAACCTGCATCACAAACAAACCTGCACCAACAACAAACTTGCATCACAAACAAACCTGCAGCAACAACAAACCTGCACCAACAACAAACCTGCATCACAAACAAACCTGCACCAACAATAAACCTGCATCACAAACAAACCTGCACCAACAACAAACCTGCATCACAAACAAACCTGCAGCAACAACAAACCTGCATCACAAACAAACCTGCACCAACAACAAACCTGCATCACAAACAAACCTGCAGCAACAACATACCTGCACCAACAACAAACCTGCATCACAAACAAACCTGCACCAACAACAAACCTGCATCACAAACAAACCTGCACCAACAAAAAACCTGCATCACAAACAAACCTGCACCAACAACAAACCTGCATCACAAACAAACCTGCACCAACAACAAACCAGCATCACAAACAAACCTGCAGCAACAACAAACCTGCACCAACAACAAATCTGCATCACAAACAAACCTGCACCAACAACAAACCTGCATCACAAACAAACCTGCACCAACAACAAACCTGCATCATAAACAAACCTGCATCAACAACAAACCTGCATCACAAACAAACCTGCATCACAAACAAACCTGCACCAACAACAAACCTGCACCAACAGCAAACCTGCATCACAAACAAACCTGCATCAACAACAAATCTGCGCCATCAACAAACCTGCAGCAACAAACCGGCACTAACAACAAACCTGCATCACAAACAAACCTGCCCCAACATCAAACCTGCACCAACAACAAACCTGCACGAACAACAAACCTGCATCACAAACAAACCTGCACCAACAACAAACCTGCACGAACAACAAACCTGCATCACAAACAAACCTGCACCAACAACAAACCTGCACCAACAACAATCCTGCACTAACAACAAACCTGCAACAACAACAAACCTGCACCAACAACAAACCTGGATCAACAACAAACCTGCATCATCAGCAAACCTACACAAACACTAAACCTGCACCAACAACAAACCTGCATCAACAACAAACCTGCACCAACAACAAACCTGCATCACAAACAAACCTGCACCAACAACAAACCTGCACCAACAACAAACCTGCATCAACAACAAACCTGCACCAACAACAAACCTGCAACAACAACAAACCTGCACCAACAACAAACCAGCACCAACAACAAACCTGCACCAACAACAAACCTGCACTAACAACAAACCTGCATCAACAACAAACCTACTCGAACACCAAACCTGCATCACAAACAAACCTGCACCAACAACAAACCTGCACCAGCAACAAACCTGCACCAACAACAAACCTGCACGAACAACAAACCTGCACGAACAACAAACCTGCACCAACAACAATCCTGCATCAACAACAAACCTGCACGAACAACAAACCTGCACTAACAACAAACCTGCAACAACAACAAACCTGCACCAACAACAAACCTGGATCAACAACAAACCTGCATCATCAGCAAACCTACACAAACACTAAACCTGCACCAACAACAAACCTGCATCAACAACAAACCTGCACCAACAACAGACCTGCATCACAAACAAACCTGCACCAACAACAAACCTGCACCAACAACAAACCTGCATCAACAACAAACCTGCACCAACAACAAACCTGCAACAACAACAAACCTGCACCAACAACAAACCAGCACCAACAACAAACCTGCACCAACAACAAACCTGCACTAACAACAAACCTGCATCAACAACAAACCTACTCGAACACCAAACCTGCACCAACAACAAACCTGCATCACAAACAAACCTGCACCAACAACAAACCTGCATCACAAACAAACCTGCACCAACAACAAACCTGCATCACAAACAAACCTGCACCAACAACAAACCTGCATCACAAACAAACCTGCACCAACAACAAACCTGCATCACAAACAAACCTGCAGCAACAACAAACCTGCACCAACAACAAATCTGCATCACAAACAAACCTGCACCAACAACAAACCTGCATCACAAACAAACCTGCACCAACAACAAACCTGCATCATAAACAAACCTGCATCAACAACAAACCTGCATCACAAACAAACCTGCATCACAAACAAACCTGCACCAACAACAAACCTGCACCAACAACAAACCTGCATCACAAACAAACCTGCATCAACAACAAATCTGCGCCATCAACAAACCTGCAGCAACAAACCGGCACTAACAACAAACCTGCATCACAAACAAACCTGCCCCAACATCAAACCTGCACCAACAACAAACCTGCACGAACAACAAACCTGCATCACAAACAAACCTGCACCAACAACAAACCTGCACCAACATCAAACCTGCACCAACAACAAACCTGCACGAACAACAAACCTGCATCACAAACAAACCTGCACCAACAACAAACCTGCACCAACATCAAACCTGCACCAACAACAAACCTGCACGAACAACAAACCTGCATCACAAACAAACCTGCACCAACAACAAACCTGCATCACAAACAAACCTGCACCAACAACAAACCTGCACCAGCAACAAACCTGCACCAGCAACAAACCTGCACCAGCAACAAACCTGCACCAACAACAAACCTGCACGAACAACAAACCTGCACGAACAACAAACCTGCACCAACAACAATCCTGCATCAACAACAAACCTGCACGAACAACAAACCTGCACTAACAACAAACCTGCAACAACAACAAACCTGCACCAACAACAAACCTGGATCAACAACAAACCTGCATCATCAGCAAACCGACACAAACACTAAACCTGCACCAACAACAAACCTGCATCAACAACAAACCTGCACCAACAACAAACCTGCACCAACAACAAACCTGCACCAACAACAAACCTGCACCAACAACAAACCTGCACCAACAAGAAACCTGCACCAACAACAAAACTGCATCAACAACAAACCTGCACCAACAACAAACATGCATCACAAACAAACCTGCACCAACAACAAACCTGCATCACAAACAAACCTGCGTCAACAACAAACCTGCATCAACAACAAACCTGCACCAACAACACACCTGCAACAACAACAAACCAGCACCAACAACAAACCTGCACCAACAACAAACCTGCACTAACAACAAACCTGCATCAACAACAAACCTACTCGAACACCAAACCTGCACCAACAACAAACCTGCACTAACAACAAACCTGCATCAACAACAAACCTACTCGAACACCAAACCTGCACCAACAACAAACCTGCATCACAAACAAACCTGCACCAACAACAAACCTGCACCAACAACAAACCTGCATCAACAACAAACCTGCACCAACAACAAACCTGCAACAACAACAAACCTGCACCAACAACAAACCAGCACCAACAACAAACCTGCACCAACAACAAACCTGCACTAACAACAAACCTGCATCAACAACAAATCTGCACCAACAATAAACCTGCATCACAAACAAACCTGCACCAACAACAAACCTGCATCACAAACAAACCTGCACCAACAACAAACCTGCACCAACAACAAACCTGCATCACAAACAAACCTGCACCAACAACAAACCTGCATCACAAACAAACCTGCACCAACAACAAACCTGCATCACAAACAAACCTGCACCAACAACAAACCTGCATCACAAACAAACCTGCACCAACAACAAACCTGCATCACAAACAAACCTGCAGCAACAACAAACCTGCACCAACAACAAATCTGCATCACAAACAAACCTGCACCAACAACAAACCTGCATCACAAACAAACCTGCACCAACAACAAACCTGCATCATAAACAAACCTGCATCAACAACAAACCTGCATCACAAACAAACCTGCATCACAAACAAACCTGCACCAACAACAAACCTGCACCAACAACAAACCTGCATCACAAACAAACCTGCATCAACAACAAATCTGCGCCATCAACAAACCTGCAGCAACAAACCGGCACTAACAACAAACCTGCATCACAAACAAACCTGCCCCAACATCAAACCTGCACCAACAACAAACCTGCACGAACAACAAACCTGCATCACAAACAAACCTGCACCAACAACAAACCTGCACCAACATCAAACCTGCACCAACAACAAACCTGCACGAACAACAAACCTGCATCACAAACAAACCTGCACCAACAACAAACCTGCACCAACATCAAACCTGCACCAACAACAAACCTGCACGAACAACAAACCTGCATCACAAACAAACCTGCACCAACAACAAACCTGCATCACAAACAAACCTGCACCAACAACAAACCTGCACCAGCAACAAACCTGCACCAACAACAAACCTGCACGAACAACAAACCTGCACGAACAACAAACCTGCACCAACAACAATCCTGCATCAACAACAAACCTGCACGAACAACAAACCTGCACTAACAACAAACCTGCAACAACAACAAACCTGCACCAACAACAAACCTGGATCAACAACAAACCTGCATCATCAGCAAACCTACACAAACACTAAACCTGCACCAACAACAAACCTGCATCAACAACAAACCTGCACCAACAACAAACCTGCATCACAAACAAACCTGCACCAACAACAAACCTGCACCAACAACAAACCTGCATCAACAACAAACCTGCACGAACAACAAACCTGCAACAACAACAAACCTGCACCAACAACAAACCAGCACCAACAACAAACCTGCACCAACAACAAACCTGCACTAACAACAAACCTGCATCAACAACAAACCTACTCGAACACCAAACCTGCACCAACAACAAACCTGCACCAACAACAAACCTGCATCACAAACAAACCTGCACCAACAACAAACCTGCATCACAAACAAACCTGCACCAACAGCAAACCTGCATCACAAACAAACCTGCACCAACAACAAACCTGCATCACAAACAAACCTGCACCAACAACAAACCTGCATCACAAACAAACCTGCAGCAACAACAAACCTGCACCAACAACAAATCTGCATCACAAACAAACCTGCACCAACAACAAACCTGCACGAACAACAAACCTGCACCAACAACAATCCTGCATCAACAACAAACCTGCACGAACAACAAACCTGCACTAACAACAAACCTGCAACAACAACAAACCTGCACCAACAACAAACCTGGATCAACAACAAACCTGCATCATCAGCAAACCTACACAAACACTAAACCTGCACCAACAACAAACCTGCAGCAACAACATACCTGCACCAACAACAAACCTGCATCACAAACAAACCTGCACCAACAACAAACCTGCATCACAAACAAACCTGCACCAACAACAAACCTGCATCACAAACAAACCTGCACCAACAACAAACCTGCATCACAAACAAACCTGCACCAACAACAAACCTGCACCAGCAACAAACCTGCACCAACAACAAACCTGCACGAACAACAAACCTGCACGAACAACAAACCTGCACCAACAACAATCCTGCATCAACAACAAACCTGCACGAACAACAAACCTGCACTAACAACAAACCTGGATCAACAACAAAACTGCATCATCAGCAAACCTACACAAACACTAAACCTGCACCAACAACAAACCTGCATCAACAACAAACCTGCACCAACAACAAACCTGCATCACAAACAAACCTGCACCAACAACAAACCTGCACCAACAACAAACCTGCATCAACAACAAACCTACTCGAACACCAAACCTGCACCAACAACAAACCTGCACCAACAACAAACCTGCATCACAAACAAACCTGCACCAACAACAAACCTGCATCACAAACAAACCTGCACCAACAACAAACCTGCATCACAAACAAACCTGCACCAACAACAAACCTGCATCACAAACAAACCTGCACCAACAACAAACCTGCATCACAAACAAACCTGCAGCAACAACAAACCTGCACCAACAACAAATCTGCATCACAAACAAACCTGCACCAACAACAAACCTGCATCACAAACAAACCTGCACCAACAACAAACCTGCATCATAAACAAACCTGCATCAACAACAAACCTGCATCACAAACAAACCTGCATCACAAACAAACCTGCACCAACAACAAACCTGCACCAACAACAAACCTGCATCACAAACAAACCTGCATCAACAACAAATCTGCGCCATCAACAAACCTGCAGCAACAAACCGGCACTAACAACAAACCTGCATCACAAACAAACCTGCCCCAACATCAAACCTGCACCAACAACAAACCTGCACGAACAACAAACCTGCATCACAAACAAACCTGCACCAACAACAAACCTGCACCAACATCAAACCTGCACCAACAACAAACCTGCACGAACAACAAACCTGCATCACAAACAAACCTGCACCAACAACAAACCTGCACCAACATCAAACCTGCACCAACAACAAACCTGCACGAACAACAAACCTGCATCACAAACAAACCTGCACCAACAACAAACCTGCATCACAAACAAACCTGCACCAACAACAAACCTGCACCAGCAACAAACCTGCACCAGCAACAAACCTGCACCAACAACAAACCTGCACGAACAACAAACCTGCACGAACAACAAACCTGCACCAACAACAATCCTGCATCAACAACAAACCTGCACGAACAACAAACCTGCACTAACAACAAACCTGCAACAACAACAAACCTGCACCAACAACAAACCTGGATCAACAACAAACCTGCATCATCAGCAAACCTACACAAACACTAAACCTGCACCAACAACAAACCTGCATCAACAACAAACCTGCACCAACAACAAACCTGCACCAACAACAAACCTGCACCAACAACAAACCTGCACCAACAACAAACCTGCACCAACAAGAAACCTGCACCAACAACAAAACTGCATCAACAACAAACCTGCACCAACAACAAACATGCATCACAAACAAACCTGCACCAACAACAAACCTGCATCACAAACAAACCTGCGTCAACAACAAACCTGCATCAACAACAAACCTGCACCAACAACACACCTGCAACAACAACAAACCAGCACCAACAACAAACCTGCACCAACAACAAACCTGCACTAACAACAAACCTGCGTCAACAACAAACCTACTCGAACACCAAACCTGCACCAACAACAAACCTGCACTAACAACAAACCTGCATCAACAACAAACCTACTCGAACACCAAACCTGCACCAACAACAAACCTGCATCACAAACAAACCTGCACCAACAACAAACCTGCACCAACAACAAACCTGCATCAACAACAAACCTGCACCAACAACAAACCTGCAACAACAACAAACCTGCACCAACAACAAACCAGCACCAACAACAAACCTGCACCAACAACAAACCTGCACTTACAACAAACCTGCATCAACAACAAACCTGCACCAACAATAAACCTGCATCACAAACAAACCTGCACCAACAACAAACCTGCATCACAAACAAACCTGCACCAACAACAAACCTGCACCAACAACAAACCTGCATCACAAACAAACCTGCACCAACAACAAACCTGCATCACAAACAAACCTGCACCAACAACAAACCTGCATCACAAACAAACCTGCACCAACAACAAACCTGCATCACAAACAAACCTGCACCAACAACAAACCTGCATCACAAACAAACCTGCAGCAACAACAAACCTGCACCAACAACAAATCTGCATCACAAACAAACCTGCACCAACAACAAACCTGCATCACAAACAAACCTGCACCAACAACAAACCTGCATCATAAACAAACCTGCATCAACAACAAACCTGCATCACAAACAAACCTGCATCACAAACAAACCTGCACCAACAACAAACCTGCACCAACAACAAACCTGCATCACAAACAAACCTGCATCAACAACAAATCTGCGCCATCAACAAACCTGCAGCAACAAACCGGCACTAACAACAAACCTGCATCACAAACAAAACTGCCCCAACATCAAACCTGCACCAACAACAAACCTGCACGAACAACAAACCTGCATCACAAACAAACCTGCACCAACAACAAACCTGCACCAACATCAAACCTGCACCAACAACAAACCTGCACGAACAACAAACCTGCATCACAAACAAACCTGCACCAACAACAAACCTGCACCAACATCAAACCTGCACCAACAACAAACCTGCACGAACAACAAACCTGCATCACAAACAAACCTGCACCAACAACAAACCTGCATCACAAACAAACCTGCACCAACAACAAACCTGCACCAGCAACAAACCTGCACCAACAACAAACCTGCACGAACAACAAACCTGCACGAACAACAAACCTGCACCAACAACAATCCTGCATCAACAACAAACCTGCACGAACAACAAACCTGCACTAACAACAAACCTGCAACAACAACAAACCTGCACCAACAACAAACCTGGATCAACAACAAACCTGCATCATCAGCAAACCTACACAAACACTAAACCTGCACCAACAACAAACCTGCATCAACAACAAACCTGCACCAACAACAAACCTGCATCACAAACAAACCTGCACCAACAACAAACCTGCACCAACAACAAACCTGCATCAACAACAAACCTGCACGAACAACAAACCTGCAACAACAACAAACCTGCACCAACAACAAACCAGCACCAACAACAAACCTGCACCAACAACAAACCTGCACTAACAACAAACCTGCATCAACAACAAACCTACTCGAACACCAAACCTGCACCAACAACAAACCTGCACCAACAACAAACCTGCATCACAAACAAACCTGCACCAACAACAAACCTGCATCACAAACAAACCTGCACCAACAGCAAACCTGCATCACAAACAAACCTGCACCAACAACAAACCTGCATCACAAACAAACCTGCACCAACAACAAACCTGCATCACAAACAAACCTGCAGCAACAACAAACCTGCACCAACAACAAATCTGCATCACAAACAAACCTGCACCAACAACAAACCTGCACTAACAACAAACCTGCAACAACAACAAACCTGCACCAACAACAAACCTGGATCAACAACAAACCTGCATCATCAGCAAACCTACACAAACACTAAACCTGCACCAACAACAAACCTGCAGCAACAACATACCTGCACCAACAACAAACCTGCATCACAAACAAACCTGCACCAACAACAAACCTGCATCACAAACAAACCTGCACCAACAACAAACCTGCATCACAAACAAACCTGCACCAACAACAAACCTGCATCACAAACAAACCTGCACCAACAACAAACCTGCACCAGCAACAAACCTGCACCAACAACAAACCTGCACGAACAACAAACCTGCACGAACAACAAACCTGCACGAACAACAATCCTGCATCAACAACAAACCTGCACGAACAACAAACCTGCACTAACAACAAACCTGCAACAACAACAAACCTGCACCAACAACAAACCTGGATCAACAACAAACCTGCATCATCAGCAAACCTACACAAACACTAAACCTGCACCAACAACAAACCTGCATCAACAACAAACCTGCACCAACAACAAACCTGCATCACAAACAAACCTGCACCAACAACAAACCTGCACCAACAACAAACCTGCATCAACAACAAACCTGCACCAACAACAAACCTGCAACAACAACAAACCTGCACCAACAACAAACCAGCACCAACAACAAACCTGCACCAACAACAAACCTGCACTAACAACAAACCTGCATCAACAACAAACCTACTCGAACACCAAACCTGCACCAACAACAAACCTGCACCAACAACAAACCTGCATCACAAACAAACCTGCACCAACAACAAACCTGCATCACAAACAAACCTGCACCAACAACAAACCTGCATCACAAACAAACCTGCACCAACAACAAACCTGCATCACAAACAAACCTGCACCAACAACAAACCTGCACCAACAACAAACCTGCATCAACAACAAACCTGCACCAACAACAAACCTGCAACAACAACAAACCTGCACCAACAACAAACCAGCACCAACAACAAACCTGCACCAACAACAAACCTGCACTAACAACAAACCTGCATCAACAACAAACCTACTCGAACACCAAACCTGCACCAACAACAAACCTGCATCATCAACAAACCTGCAACAACAACAAACCTGCACCAAGAACAAACCTACACCAACAACAATCCTGCACTAACAGCAAACCTGCACCAAGAACAAACCTGCACCAACAATAAACCTGCACCGACAACAAACCTGCACCAACAACAAACCTGCAACAACAACAAACCTGCACCAACAACAAACCAGCACCAACAACAAACCTGCACCAACAACAAACATGCACCAACAACAAACCTACACGAACACCAAACCTGCACCAACAAGAAACCTACTCTAACACCAAACCTGCACCAACAACAAACCTGTATCACCAACAAACCTGCACCAACAACAAACCTGCACCAACAACAAACCAGCGCTAACAACAAACCTGCACCAACAACAAACCAACGCTAACAACAAAACTGCACCAAGAACAAACCTGCACCACCAACAAACCTGCACCAACAAACCTGCACCATGAACAAATCTGCACCAACATCAAACCTGCACCAACAACAAACCTGCATCACAAACAAACCTGCACCAACAACAAACCTGCATCACAAACAAAACTGCACCAACAACAAACCTGCATCACAAACAAACCTGCACCAACAACAAACCTGCACCAGCAACAAACCTGCACCAACAACAAACCTGCACGAACAACAAACCTGCACGAACAACAAACCTGCACCAACAACAATCCTGCATCAACAACAAACCTGCACGAACAACAAACCTGCACTAACAACAAACCTGCAACAACAACAAACCTGCACCAACAACAAACCTGGATCAACAACAAACCTGCATCATCAGCAAACCTACACAAACACTAAACCTGCACCAACAACAAACCTGCATCAACAACAAACCTGCACCAACAACAAACCTGCAACAACAACAAACCTGCACCAACAACAAACCTGCACCAACAACAAACCTGCACCAACAAGAAACCTGCACCAACAACAAAACTGCATCAACAACAAACCTGCACCAACAACAAACATGCATCACAAACAAACCTGCACCAACAACAAACCTGCATCACAAACAAACCTGCGTCAACAACAAACCTGCATCAACAACAAACCTGCACCAACAACACACCTGCAACAACAACAAACCAGCACCAACAACAAACCTGCACCAACAACAAACCTGCACTAACAACAAACCTGCATCAACAACAAACCTACTCGAACACCAAACCTGCACCAACAACAAACATGCACTAACAACAAACCTGCATCAACAACAAACCTACTCGAACACCAAACCTGCACCAACAACAAACCTGCATCACAAACAAACCTGCACCAACAACAAACCTGTACGAACAACAAACCTGCATCAACAACAAACCTGCACCAACAACAAACCTGCAACAACAACAAACCTGCACAAACAACAAACCAGCACCAACAACAAACCTGCACCAACAACAAACCTGCACTAACAACAAACCTGCATCAACAACAAACCTACTCGAACACCAAACCTGCACCAACAACAAACCTGCACCAACAACAAACCTGCATCACAAACAAACCTGCACCAACAACAAACCTGCATCACAAACAAACCTGCACCAACAACAAACCTGCATCACAAACAAACCTGCACCAACAACAAACCTGCACCGACAACAAACCTGCACCAACAACAAACCTGCAACAACAACAAACCTGCACCAACAACAAACCAGCACCAACAACAAACCTGCACCAACAACAAACATGCACCAACAACAAACCAGCGCTAACAACAAACCTGCACCAACAACAAACCAACGCTAACAACAAAACTGCACCAAGAACAAACCTGCACCACCAACAAACCTGCACCAACAAACCTGCACCATGAACAAATCTGCACCAACAACAAACCTGCACCAAGAACAAACCTGCACCAACAACAAACCTGCATCACAAACAAGCCTGCGTCAACAACCAACCTGCATCAACAACAAACCTGCACCAACAACAGACCTGCAACAACAACAATCCTGCACCAAGAACAAACCTGCACCAACAACAAACCTGCATCAACAACAAACCTGCAACAACAACAAACCTGCACCAACAACAAACCTGCAACAACAACAAACCTGCACCAACAACAAACTTGCATCAACAACAAACCTGCATCAACAACAAACCTGCACCAACAACAAACCTGCACCAACAACAAACCTGCAACAACAACAAACCTGCATCAACAACAAACCTGCGTCAACAACAAACCTGCATCAACAGCAAACCTGCACCAACAACAAACCTGCACCAACAATAAACGTACACCAACAACAAACCTACACCAACAACAAACCTGCATCAACAACAAACCTGCACCAACAACAAACCTGCATCAACAACAAACCTGCACCAACAACAAACCTGCACCAACAACAAACCTGCATCAACAACAAACCTGCGCCAACAACAAACCTGCACCAACAACAAACCTGCACCAACAACAAATCTACACCAACAAACCTGCACCAACAACAAACCTGCACCAACAGCAAACCTGCACCAACAAACCTGCACCAACAACAAACCTGCACCAACAACACACCTACACCAACAACAAACCTGCGCCAACAACAAACCTGCATCAACAACAAAACTGCACCAACCACAAACCTGCACCAACATCAAACCTGCACCAACAACAAACCTGCACCAATAAAGCTGCACCAACAATAAACCTGCACCAACAAACCTACACCAACAACAAACCGGCACCAACAAGAAACCTACACCAACAACAAACCTACACCAACAAGAAACCTGCACCAACAACAAACCTACACCAACAACAAACCTACACCAACAAGAAACCTGCACCAACAATAAACCTGCACCGACAACAAACCTGCACCAACAACAAACCTGCAACAACAACAAACCTGCACCAACAACAAACCAGCACCAACAACAAACCTGCACCAACAACAAACATGCACCAACAACAAACCTACACGAACACCAAACCTGCACCAACAAGAAACCTACTCCAACACCAAACCTGCACCAACAACAAACCTGTATCACCAACAAACCTGCACCAACAACAAACCTGCACCAACAACAAACCAGCGCTAACAACAAACCTGCACCAACAACAAACCAACGCTAACAACAAAACTGCACCAAGAACAAACCTGCACCACCAGCAAACCTGCACCAACAAACCTGCACCATGAACAAATCTGCACCAACAACAAACCTGCACCAAGAACAAACCTGCACCAACAACAAACCTGCATCACAAACAAACCTGCGTCAACAACAAACCTGCATCAACAACAAACCTGCACCAACAACAGACCTGCAACAACAACAAACCTGCACCAACAACAAACCTGCACCAACAACAAACCTGCATCAACAACAAACCTGCAACAACAACAAACCTGCACCAACAACAAACCTGCAACAACAACAAACCTGCACCAACAACAAACTTGCATCAACAACAAACCTGCATCAACAACAAACCTGCACCAACAACAAACCTGCACCAACAACAAACCTGCAACAACAACAAACCTGCATCAACAACAAACACGCGTCAACAACAAACCTGCATCAACAACAAACCTGCACCAACAACAAACCTGCACCAACAATAAACGTACACCAACAACAAACCTACACCAACAACAAACCTGCATCAACAACAAACCTGCACCAACAACAAACCTGCATCAACAACAAACCTGCACCAACAACAAACCTGCACCAACAACAAATCTGCATCAACAACAAACCTGCGCCAACAACAAACCTGCAACAACAACAAACCTGCACCAACAATAAACCTGCACCAACAAACCTTCACCAACAACAAACCTGCATCAACAACAAACCTGCACCAACAACAAACCTGCATCAACAACAAACCTGCACCAACAACAAACCTGCACCAACAACAAACCTGCATCGACAACAAACCTGCGCCAACAACAAACCTGCACCAACAACAAACCTGCACCAACAACAAACCTACACCAACAAACCTGCACCAACAACAAACCTGCACCAACAGCAAACCTGCACCAACAAACCTGCACCAACAACAAACCTGCACCAACAACACACCTACACCAACAACAAACCTGCGCCAACAACAAACCTGCATCAACAACAAAACTGCACCAACCACAAACCTGCACCAACATCAAACCTGCACCAACAACAAACCTGCACCAACAAACCTGCACCAACAATAAACCTGCACCAAAAACCTACACCAACAACAAACCGGCACCAACAAGAAACCTACACCAACAACAAACCTACACCAACAAGAAACCTGCACCAACAACAAACCTGCACCAACAACAAACCTGCGCCATCAACAAACCAGCACCAACAACAAACCTGCACCAACATCAAACCTACACCAACAACAAACCTACACCAACAACAAACCTGCACGAACAACAAACCTGCATCACAAACAGACCTGCACTAACAACAAACCTGCATCACAAACAAACCTGCATCAACAAAAAACCTGCGCCATCAACAAACGTGCACCAACAACAAACCTGCACCAACAACAGACCTGCAACAACAACAAACCTGCACCAACAACAAACCTGCGTCAACAACAAACCTGCATCAACAACAAACCTGCAACAACAACAAACCTGCACCAACAACAAACCTGCAACAACAACAAACCTGCACCAACAACAAACTTGCATCAACAACAAACCTGCATCAACAACAAACCTGCACCAACAACAACCCTGCACCAACAACAAACCTGCAACAACAACAAACCTGCATCAACAACAAACCTGCGTCAACAACAAACCTGCATCAACAACAAACCTGCACCAACAACAAACCTGCACCAACAACAAACCTACACCAACAACAAACCTACACCAACAACAAACCTGCATCAACAACAAACCTGCACCAACAACAAACCTGCATCAACAACAAACCTGCACCAACAACAAACCTGCACCAACAACAAACCTGCATCAACAACAAACCTGCGCCAACAACAAACCTGCACCAACAACAAACCTGCACCAACAACAAACCTACACCAACAAACCTGCACCAACAACAAACCTGCACCAACAGCAAACCTGCACCAACAAACCTGCACCAGCAACAAACCTGCACCAACAACACACCTACACCAACAACAAACCTGCGCCAACAACAAACCTGCATCAACAACAAAACTGCACCAACCACAAACCTGCACCAACATCAAACCTGCACCAACAACAAACCTGCACCAACAAACCTGCACCAACAATAAACCTGCACCAACAAACCTACACCAACAACAAACCGGCACCAACAAGAAACCTACACCAACAACAAACCTACACCAACAAGAAACCTGCACCAACAACAAACCTACACCAACAACAAACCTACACCAACAAGAAACCTGCACCAACAATAAACCTGCACCAACAAACCTGCGTCAACAACAAACCTGCATCAACAACAAACCTGCACCAACAACAAACCTGCACCAACAATAAACCTACACCAACAACAAACCTTCACCAACAACAAACCTGCATCAACAACAAACCTGCACCAACAACAAACCTGCATCAACAACAAACCTGCACCAACAACAAACCTGCACCAACAACAAACCTGCATCAACAACAAACCTGCGCCAACAACAAACCTGCACCAACAACAAACCTGCACCAACAACAAACCTACACCAACAAACCTGCACCAACAACAAACCTGCACCAACAGCAAACCTGCACCAACAAACCTGCACCAACAGCAAACCTGCACCAACAACACACCTACACCAACAACAAACCTGCGCCAACAACAAACCTGCATCAACAACAAAACTGCACCAACCACAAACCTGCACCAACATCAAACCTGCACCAACAACAAACCTGCACCAACAAACCTGCACCAACAATAAACCTGCACCAACAAACCTACACCAACAACAAACCGGCACCAACAAGAAACCTGCACCAACATCAAACCTACACCAACAACAAACCTACACCAACAACAAACCTGCACGAACAACAAACCAGCATCACAAACAAACCTGCACCAACAACAAACCTGCATCACAAACAAACCTGCATCAACAACAAACCTGCGCCATCAACAAACGTGCACCAACAACAAACCTGCACCAACAACAAACCTGCATCACAAGCAAACCTGCACCAACAACAAACCTGCACCAACAACAAACCTGCACCAACAACAAACCTACACCAACAACAAACCTGCACCAACAACAAACCTGCACCAACAACAAACCTGCATCACAAACAAACCTGCACCAACAACAAACCTGCACCAACAACAAACCTGCATCAACAACAAACCTACACCAACAACAAACCTGCATCACAAACAAACCTGCACCAACAACAAACCTGCACCAACAACAAACCTGCACCAACAACAAACCTACACCAACAACAAACCTACACCAACAACAAACCTGCACCAACAACAAACCTGCACCAACAACAAACCTGCACCAACAACAAACCTGCACCAACAACAAACCTGCACCAACAACAAACCTACACCAACAACAAACCTGCATCACAAACAAACCTGCACCAACAACAAACCTGCACCAACAACAAACCTGCACCAACAACAAACCTACACCAACAACAAACCTACACCAACAACAAACCTGCACCAACAACAAACCTGCACCAACAACAAACCTACACCAACAACAAACCTGCACCAACAACAAACCTGCACCTACAACAAACCTGCATCACAAACAAACCTGCACCAACAACAAACCTGCACCAACAACAAACCTGCACCAACAACAAACCTACACCAACAACAAACCTGCACCAACAACAAACCTGCACCAACAACAAACCTGCATCACAAACAAACCTGCACCAACAACAAACCTGCACCAACAACAAACCTGCATCAACAACAAACCTGCACCAACAACAAACCTGCATCACAAACAAACCAGCACCAACATCAAACCTGCACCAACAACAAACCTACACCAACAACAAACCTGCACCAACAACAAACCTGCATCACAAACAAACCTGCATCAACAACAAACCTGCGCCATCAACAAACGTGCACCAACAACAAACCTGCACCAACAACAAACCTGCATCACAAACAAACCTGCACCAACAACAAACCTGCACCAACAACAAACCTGCACCAACAACAAACCTACACCAACAACAAACCTGCACCAACAACAAACCTGCACCAACAACAAACCTGCATCACAAACAAACCTGCACCAACAACAAACCTGCACCAACAACAAACCTGCATCAACAACAAACCTACACCAACAACAAACCTGCATCACAAACAAACGTGCACCAACAACAAACCTGCACCAACAACAAACCTGCACCAACAACAAACCTACACCAACAACAAACCTACACCAACAACAAACCTGCACCAACAACAAACCTGCACCAACAACAAACCTGCACCAACAACAAACCTGCACCAACAACAAACCTACACCAACAACAAACCTGCATCACAAACAAACCTGCACCAACAACAAACCTGCACCAACAACAAACCTGCACCAACAACAAACCTACACCAACAACAAACCTACACCAACAACAAACCTGCACCAATAACAAACCTGCACCAACAACAAACCTACACCAACAACAAACCTGCACCAACAACAAACCTGCACCTACAACAAACCTGCATCACAAACAAACCTGCACCAACAACAAACCTGCACCAACAACAAACCTACACCAACAACAAACCTACACCAACAAGAAACCTGCACCAACAATAAACCTGCACCAACAAACCTGCGTCAACAACAAACCTGCATCAACAACAAACCTGCACCAACAACAAACCTGCACCAACAATAAACCTACACCAACAACAAACCTTCACCAACAACAAACCTGCATCAACAACAAACCTGCACCAACAACAAACCTGCATCAACAACAAACCTGCACCAACACCAAACCTGCACCAACAACAAACCTGCATCAACAACAAACCTGCGCCAACAACAAACCTGCACCAACAACAAACCTGCACCAACAACAAACCTACACCAACAAACCTGCACCAACAACAAACCTGCACCAACAGCAAACCTGCACCAACAAACCTGCACCAACAGCAAACCTGCACCAACAACACACCTACACCAACAACAAACCTGCGCCAACAACAAACCTGCATCAACAACAAAACTGCACCAACCACAAACCTGCACCAACATCAAACCTGCACCAACAACAAACCTGCACCAACAAACCTGCACCAACAATAAACCTGCACCAACAAACCTACACCAACAACAAACCGGCACCAACAAGAAACCTGCACCAACATCAAACCTACACCAACAACAAACCTACACCAACAACAAACCTGCACGAACAACAAACCAGCATCACAAACAAACCTGCACCAACAACAAACCTGCATCACAAACAAACCTGCATCAACAACAAACCTGCGCCATCAACAAACGTGCACCAACAACAAACCTGCACCAACAACAAACCTGCATCACAAGCAAACCTGCACCAACAACAAACCTGCACCAACAACAAACCTGCACCAACAACAAACCTACACCAACAACAAACCTGCACCAACAACAAACCTGCACCAACAACAAACCTGCATCACAAACAAACCTGCACCAACAACAAACCTGCACCAACAACAAACCTGCATCAACAACAAACCTACACCAACAACAAACCTGCATCACAAACAAACCTGCGTCAACAACAAACCTGCATCAACAACAAACCTGCACCAACAACAGACCTGCAACAACAACAAACCTGCACCAACAACAAACCTGCACCAACAACAAACCTGCATCAACAACAAACCTGCAACAACAACAAACCTGCACCAACAACAAACCTGCAACAACAACAAACCTGCACCAACAACAAACTTGCATCAACAACAAACCTGCATCAACAACAAACCTGCACCAACAACAAACCTGCACCAACAACAAACCTGCAACAACAACAAACCTGCATCAACAACAAACACGCGTCAACAACAAACCTGCATCAACAACAAACCTGCACCAACAACAAACCTGCACCAACAATAAACGTACACCAACAACAAACCTACACCAACAACAAACCTGCATCAACAACAAACCTGCACCAACAACAAACCTGCATCAACAACAAACCTGCACCAACAACAAACCTGCACCAACAACAAATCTGCATCAACAACAAACCTGCGCCAACAACAAACCTGCAACAACAACAAACCTGCACCAACAATAAACCTGCACCAACAAACCTTCACCAACAACAAACCTGCATCAACAACAAACCTGCACCAACAACAAACCTGCATCAACAACAAACCTGCACCAACAACAAACCTGCACCAACAACAAACCTGCATCGACAACAAACCTGCGCCAACAACAAACCTGCACCAACAACAAACCTGCACCAACAACAAACCTACACCAACAAACCTGCACCAACAACAAACCTGCACCAACAGCAAACCTGCACCAACAAACCTGCACCAACAACAAACCTGCACCAACAACACACCTACACCAACAACAAACCTGCGCCAACAACAAACCTGCATCAACAACAAAACTGCACCAACCACAAACCTGCACCAACATCAAACCTGCACCAACAACAAACCTGCACCAACAAACCTGCACCAACAATAAACCTGCACCAAAAACCTACACCAACAACAAACCGGCACCAACAAGAAACCTACACCAACAACAAACCTACACCAACAAGAAACCTGCACCAACAACAAACCTGCACCAACAACAAACCTGCGCCATCAACAAACCAGCACCAACAACAAACCTGCACCAACATCAAACCTACACCAACAACAAACCTACACCAACAACAAACCTGCACGAACAACAAACCTGCATCACAAACAGACCTGCACTAACAACAAACCTGCATCACAAACAAACCTGCATCAACAAAAAACCTGCGCCATCAACAAACGTGCACCAACAACAAACCTGCACCAACAACAGACCTGCAACAACAACAAACCTGCACCAACAACAAACCTGCGTCAACAACAAACCTGCATCAACAACAAACCTGCAACAACAACAAACCTGCACCAACAACAAACCTGCAACAACAACAAACCTGCACCAACAACAAACTTGCATCAACAACAAACCTGCATCAACAACAAACCTGCACCAACAACAAACCTGCACCAACAACAAACCTGCAACAACAACAAACCTGCATCAACAACAAACCTGCGTCAACAACAAACCTGCATCAACAACAAACCTGCACCAACAACAAACCTGCACCAACAACAAACCTACACCAACAACAAACCTACACCAACAACAAACCTGCATCAACAACAAACCTGCACCAACAACAAACCTGCATCAACAACAAACCTGCACCAACAACAAACCTGCACCAACAACAAACCTGCATCAACAACAAACCTGCGCCAACAACAAACCTGCACCAACAACAAACCTGCACCAACAACAAACCTACACCAACAAACCTGCACCAACAACAAACCTGCACCAACAGCAAACCTGCACCAACAAACCTGCACCAGCAACAAACCTGCACCAACAACACACCTACACCAACAACAAACCTGCGCCAACAACAAACCTGCATCAACAACAAAACTGCACCAACCACAAACCTGCACCAACATCAAACCTGCACCAACAACAAACCTGCACCAACAAACCTGCACCAACAATAAACCTGCACCAACAAACCTACACCAACAACAAACCGGCACCAACAAGAAACCTACACCAACAACAAACCTACACCAACAAGAAACCTGCACCAACAACAAACCTACACCAACAACAAACCTACACCAACAAGAAACCTGCACCAACAATAAACCTGCACCAACAAACCTGCGTCAACAACAAACCTGCATCAACAACAAACCTGCACCAACAACAAACCTGCACCAACAATAAACCTACACCAACAACAAACCTTCACCAACAACAAACCTGCATCAACAACAAACCTGCACCAACAACAAACCTGCATCAACAACAAACCTGCACCAACAACAAACCTGCACCAACAACAAACCTGCATCAACAACAAACCTGCGCCAACAACAAACCTGCACCAACAACAAACCTGCACCAACAACAAACCTACACCAACAAACCTGCACCAACAACAAACCTGCACCAACAGCAAACCTGCACCAACAAACCTGCACCAACAGCAAACCTGCACCAACAACACACCTACACCAACAACAAACCTGCGCCAACAACAAACCTGCATCAACAACAAAACTGCACCAACCACAAACCTGCACCAACATCAAACCTGCACCAACAACAAACCTGCACCAACAAACCTGCACCAACAATAAACCTGCACCAACAAACCTACACCAACAACAAACCGGCACCAACAAGAAACCTGCACCAACATCAAACCTACACCAACAACAAACCTACACCAACAACAAACCTGCACGAACAACAAACCAGCATCACAAACAAACCTGCACCAACAACAAACCTGCATCACAAACAAACCTGCATCAACAACAAACCTGCGCCATCAACAAACGTGCACCAACAACAAACCTGCACCAACAACAAACCTGCATCACAAGCAAACCTGCACCAACAACAAACCTGCACCAACAACAAACCTGCACCAACAACAAACCTACACCAACAACAAACCTGCACCAACAACAAACCTGCACCAACAACAAACCTGCATCACAAACAAACCTGCACCAACAACAAACCTGCACCAACAACAAACCTGCATCAACAACAAACCTACACCAACAACAAACCTGCATCACAAACAAACCTGCACCAACAACAAACCTGCACCAACAACAAACCTGCACCAACAACAAACCTACACCAACAACAAACCTACACCAACAACAAACCTGCACCAACAACAAACCTGCACCAACAACAAACCTGCACCAACAACAAACCTGCACCAACAACAAACCTGCACCAACAACAAACCTACACCAACAACAAACCTGCATCACAAACAAACCTGCACCAACAACAAACCTGCACCAACAACAAACCTGCACCAACAACAAACCTACACCAACAACAAACCTACACCAACAACAAACCTGCACCAACAACAAACCTGCACCAACAACAAACCTACACCAACAACAAACCTGCACCAACAACAAACCTGCACCTACAACAAACCTGCATCACAAACAAACCTGCACCAACAACAAACCTGCACCAACAACAAACCTGCACCAACAACAAACCTACACCAACAACAAACCTGCACCAACAACAAACCTGCACCAACAACAAACCTGCATCACAAACAAACCTGCACCAACAACAAACCTGCACCAACAACAAACCTGCATCAACAACAAACCTGCACCAACAACAAACCTGCATCACAAACAAACCAGCAACAACATCAAACCTGCACCAACAACAAACCTACACCAACAACAAACCTGCACCAACAACAAACCTGCATCACAAACAAACCTGCATCAACAACAAACCTGCGCCATCAACAAACGTGCACCAACAACAAACCTGCACCAACAACAAACCTGCATCACAAACAAACCTGCACCAACAACAAACCTGCACCAACAACAAACCTGCACCAACAACAAACCTACACCAACAACAAACCTGCACCAACAACAAACCTGCACCAACAACAAACCTGCATCACAAACAAACCTGCACCAACAACAAACCTGCACCAACAACAAACCTGCATCAACAACAAACCTACACCAACAACAAACCTGCATCACAAACAAACGTGCACCAACAACAAACCTGCACCAACAACAAACCTGCACCAACAACAAACCTACACCAACAACAAACCTACACCAACAACAAACCTGCACCAACAACAAACCTGCACCAACAACAAACCTGCACCAACAACAAACCTACACCAACAACAAACCTGCATCACAAACAAACCTGCACCAACAACAAACCTGCACCAACAACAAACCTGCACCAACAACAAACCTGCACCAACAACAAACCTACACCAACAACAAACCTGCACCAACAACAAACCTGCACCAACAACAAACCTGCACCAACAACAAACCTGCACCAACAACAAACCTACACCAACAACAAACCTGCATCACAAACAAACCTGCACCAACAACAAACCTGCACCAACAACAAACCTGCACCAACAACAAACCTACACCAACAACAAACCTACACCAACAACAAACCTGCACCAATAACAAACCTGCACCAACAACAAACCTACACCAACAACAAACCTGCACCAACAACAAACCTGCACCTACAACAAACCTGCATCACAAACAAACCTGCACCAACAACAAACCTGCACCAACAACAAACCTACACCAACAACAAACCTACACCAACAAGAAACCTGCACCAACAATAAACCTGCACCAACAAACCTGCGTCAACAACAAACCTGCATCAACAACAAACCTGCACCAACAACAAACCTGCACCAACAATAAACCTACACCAACAACAAACCTTCACCAACAACAAACCTGCATCAACAACAAACCTGCACCAACAACAAACCTGCATCAACAACAAACCTGCACCAACACCAAACCTGCACCAACAACAAACCTGCATCAACAACAAACCTGCGCCAACAACAAACCTGCACCAACAACAAACCTGCACCAACAACAAACCTACACCAACAAACCTGCACCAACAACAAACCTGCACCAACAGCAAACCTGCACCAACAAACCTGCACCAACAGCAAACCTGCACCAACAACACACCTACACCAACAACAAACCTGCGCCAACAACAAACCTGCATCAACAACAAAACTGCACCAACCACAAACCTGCACCAACATCAAACCTGCACCAACAACAAACCTGCACCAACAAACCTGCACCAACAATAAACCTGCACCAACAAACCTACACCAACAACAAACCGGCACCAACAAGAAACCTGCACCAACATCAAACCTACACCAACAACAAACCTACACCAACAACAAACCTGCACGAACAACAAACCAGCATCACAAACAAACCTGCACCAACAACAAACCTGCATCACAAACAAACCTGCATCAACAACAAACCTGCGCCATCAACAAACGTGCACCAACAACAAACCTGCACCAACAACAAACCTGCATCACAAGCAAACCTGCACCAACAACAAACCTGCACCAACAACAAACCTGCACCAACAACAAACCTACACCAACAACAAACCTGCACCAACAACAAACCTGCACCAACAACAAACCTGCATCACAAACAAACCTGCACCAACAACAAACCTGCACCAACAACAAACCTGCATCAACAACAAACCTACACCAACAACAAACCTGCATCACAAACAAACATGCACCAACAACAAACCTGCACCAACAACAAACCTGCACCAACAACAAACCTACACCAACAACAAACCTACACCAACAACAAACCTGCACCAACAACAAACCTGCACCAACAACAAACCTGCACCAACAACAAACCTGCACCAACAACAAACCTGCACCAACAACAAACCTACACCAACAACAAACCTGCATCACAAACAAACCTGCACCAACAACAAACCTGCACCAACAACAAACCTGCACCAACAACAAACCTACACCAACAACAAACCTACACCAACAACAAACCTGCACCAACAACAAACCTGCACCAACAACAAACCTACACCAACAACAAACCTGCACCAACAACAAACCTGCACCTACAACAAACCTGCATCACAAACAAACCTGCACCAACAACAAACCTGCACCAACAACAAACCTGCACCAACAACAAACCTACACCAACAACAAACCTGCACCAACAACAAACCTGCACCAACAACAAACCTGCATCACAAACAAACCTGCACCAACCAGAAACCTGCACCAACAACAAACCTGCATCAACAACAAACCTGCACCAACAACAAACCTGCATCACAAACAAACCAGCACCAACATCAAACCTGCACCAACAACAAACCTACACCAACAACAAACCTGCACGAACAACAAACCTGCATCACAAACAAACCTGCATCAACAACAAACCTGCGCCATCAACAAACGTGCACCAACAACAAACCTGCACCAACAACAAACCTGCATCACAAACAAACCTGCACCAACAACAAACCTGCACCAACAACAAACCTGCACCAACAACAAACCTACACCAACAACAAACCTGCACCAACAACAAACCTGCACCAACAACAAACCTGCATCACAAACAAACCTGCACCAACAACAAACCTGCACCAACAACAAACCTGCATCAACAACAAACCTACACCAACAACAAACCTGCATCACAAACAAACCTGCACCAACAACAAACCTGCACCAACAACAAACCTGCACCAACAACAAACCTACACGAACAACAAACCTACACCAACAACAAACCTGCACCAACAACAAACCTGCACCAACAACAAACCTGCACCAACAACAAACCTACACCAACAACAAACCTGCATCACAAACAAACCTGCACCAACAACAAACCTGCACCAACAACAAACCTGCACCAACAACAAACCTACACCAACAACAAACCTGCACCAATAACAAACCTGCACCAACAACAAACCTACACCAACAACAAACCTGCACCAACAACAAACCTGCACCTACAACAAACCTGCATGACAAACAAACCTGCACCAACAACAAACCTGCACCAACAACAAACCTGCACCAACAACAAACCTACACCAACAACAAACCTGCACCAACAACAAACCTGCACCAACAACAAACCTGCATCACAAACAAACCTGCACCAACAACAAACCTGCACCAACAACAAACCTGCATCAACAACAAACCTGCAACAACAACAAACCTGCATCACAAACAAACCAGCAACAACATCAAACCTGCACCAACAACAAACCTACACCAACAACAAACCTGCACGAACAACAAACCTGCATCACAAACAAACCTGCACCAACAACAAACCTGCATCACAAACAAACCTGCACCAACAACAAACCTGCACCAACAACAAACCTGCACCAACAACAAACCTGCGCCATCAACAAACCTGCACCAACAACAAACCTACACCAACAACAAACCTGCGCCATCAACAAACCTGCACCAACAACAAACCTGCACCAACAACAAACCTGCATCACAAACAAAACTGCACCAACAACAAACCTGCACGAACAACAAACCTGCACCAACAACAAACCTGCATCAACAACAAACCTGCAGGAACAACAAACCTGCACTAACAACAAACCTGCAACAACAACAAACCTGCACCAACAACAAACCTGCATCAACAACAAACCTGCATCATCAGCAAACCTACACGAACACTAAACCTGCACCAACAACAAACCTGCATCAACAACAAACCTGCACCAACAACAAACCTGCACTAACACAAACCTGCACCAACAACAAACCTGCATCAACATCAAACCTGCACTAACACAAAACCTGCACCAACAACAAACCTGCACCAACAACAAACCTGCACCAACAACAAACCTGCACCAACAACAAACCTGCACCAACAACAAACCTGCACTAACACAAAACCTGCACCAACAACAAACCGGCACCAACAACAAACCTGCACTAACACAAAACCTGCACCAACAACAAACCTGCATCAACAACAAACCTGCACTAACACAAAACCTGCACCAACAACAAACCTGCACCAACAACAAACCTGCACCAACAACAAACCTGCACCAACAACAAACCTGCACCAACAACAAACCTGCACCAACAACAAACCTGCACCAACAACAAACCTGCACCAACAACAACCCTGCACCAACAAGAAACCTGCACCAACAACAAACCTGCATCACAAACAAACCTGCACCAACAACAAACCTGCACCAACAACAAACCTGCATCAACAACAAACCTACACCAACAACAAACCTGCATCACAAACAAACCTGCACCAACAACAAACCTGCACCAACAACAAACCTACACCAACAACAAACCTACACCAACAACAAACCTGCACCAACAACAAACCTGCACCAACAACAAACCTGCACCAACAACAAACCTGGGCCAACAACAAACCTGCACCAACAACAAACCTGCACCAACAACAAAACTACACCAACAACAAACCTGCATCACAAACAAACCTGCACCAACAACAAACCTGCACCAACAACAAACCTGCACCAACAACAAACCTACACCAACAACAAACCTACACCAACAACAAACCTGCACCAACAACAAACCTGCACCAACAACAAACCTACACAAACAACAAACTTGCACCAACAACAAACCTGCACCTACAACAAACCTGCATCACAAACAAACCTGCACCAACAACAAACCTGCACCAACAACAAACCTGCACCAACAACAAACCTACACCAAAAGCAAACCTGCACCAACAACAAACCTGCACCAACAACAAACCTGCATCACAAACAAACCTGCACCAACAACAAACCTGCACCAACAACAAACCTGCATCAACAACAAACCTGCACCAACAACAAACCTGCATCACAAACAAACCAGCACCAACATCAAACCTGCACCAACAACAAACCTACACCAACAACAAACCTGCACGAACAACAAACCTGCATCACAAACAAACCTGCACCAACAACAAACCTGCACCAACAACAAACCTGCGCCATCAACAAACCTGCACCAACAACAAACCTACACCAACAACAAACCTGCGCCATCAACAAACCTGCACCAACAACAAACCTGCACCAACAACAAACCTGCATCACAAACAAACCTGCACCAACAACAAACCTGCACCAACAACAAACCTGCACCAACAACAAACCTGCACGAACAACAAACCTGCATCACAAACAAACCTGCACCAACAACAAACCTGCACGAACAACAAACCTGCACCAACAACAAACCTGCATCAACAACAAACCTGCACGAACAACAAACCTGCATTAACAACAAACCTGCAACAACAACAAACCTGCACCAACAACAAACCTGCATCAACAACAAACCTGCATCAACAGCAAACCTACACGAACACTAAACCTGCACCAACAACAAACCTGCATCAACAACAAACCTGCACCAACAACAAACCTGCACTAACACAAAACCTGCACCAACAACAAACCTGCATCAACAACAAACCTGCACTAACACAAAACCTGCACCAACAACAAACCTGCACCAACAACAAACCTGCACCAACAACAAACCTGCACCAACAACAAACCTGCACCAACAATAAACCTGCACTAACACAAAACCTGCACCAACAACAAACCGGCACCAACAACAAACCTGCACTAACACAAAACCTGCACCAACAACAAACCTGCATCAACAACAAACCTGCACTAACACAAAACCTGCACCAACAACAAACCTGCACCAACAACAAACCTGCACCAACAACAAACCTGCACCAACAACAAACCTGCACCAACAACAAACCTGCACCAACAACAAACCTGCACCAACAAGAAACCTGCACCAACAACAAAACTGCATCAACAACAAACCTGCACCAACAACAAACATGCATCACAAACAAACCTGCACCAACAACAAACCTGCATCACAAACAAACCTGCGTCAACAACAAACCTGCACCAACAACAAACCTGCACCAACAACAAACCTGCACCTACAACAAACCTGCATCACAAACAAACCTGCACCAACAACAAACCTGCACCAACAACAAACCTGCACCAACAACAAACCTACACCAACAACAAACCTGCACCAATAACAAACCTGCACCAACAACAAACCTGCATCACAAACAAACCTGCACCAACAACAAACCTGCACCAACAACAAACCTGCATCAACAACAAACCTGCACCAACAACGAACCTGCATCACAAACAAACCAGCACCAACATCAAACCTGCACCAACAACAAACCTACACCAACAACAAACCTGCACGAACAACAAACCTGCATCACAAACAAACCTGCATCAACAACAAACCTGCGCCATCAACAAACGTGCACCAACAACAAACCTGCACCAACAACAAACCTGCATCACAAACAAACCTGCACCAACAACAAACCTGCACCAACAACAAACCTGCACCAACAACAAACCTACACCAACAACAAACCTGCACCAACAACAAACCTGCACCAACAACAAACCTGCATCACAAACAAACCTGCACCAACAACAAACCTGCACCAACAACAAACCTGCATCAACAACAAACCTACACCAACAACAAACCTGCATCACAAACAAACCTGCACCAACAACAAACCTGCACCAACAACAAACCTGCACCAACAACAAACCTACACGAACAACAAACCTACACCAACAACAAACCTGCACCAACAACAAACCTGCACCAACAACAAACCTGCACCAACAACAAACCTGCACCAACAACAAACCTACACCAACAACAAACCTGCATCACAAACAAACCTGCACCAACAACAAACCTGCACCAACAACAAACCTGCACCAACAACAAACCTACACCAACAACAAACCTGCACCAATAACAAACCTGCACCAACAACAAACCTACACCAACAACAAACCTGCACCAACAACAAACCTGCACCTACAACAAACCTGCATGACAAACAAACCTGCACCAACAACAAACCTGCACCAACAACAAACCTGCACCAACAACAAACCTACACCAACAACAAACCTGCACCAACAACAAACCTGCACCAACAACAAACCTGCATCACAAACAAACCTGCACCAACAACAAACCTGCACCAACAACAAACCTGCATCAACAACAAACCTGCAACAACAACAAACCTGCATCACAAACAAACCAGCAACAACATCAAACCTGCACCAACAACAAACCTACACCAACAACAAACCTGCACGAACAACAAACCTGCATCACAAACAAACCTGCACCAACAACAAACCTGCATCACAAACAAACCTGCACCAACAACAAACCTGCACCAACAACAAACCTGCACCAACAACAAACCTGCGCCATCAACAAACCTGCACCAACAACAAACCTACACCAACAACAAACCTGCGCCATCAACAAACCTGCACCAACAACAAACCTGCACCAACAACAAACCTGCATCACAAACAAAACTGCACCAACAACAAACCTGCACGAACAACAAACCTGCACCAACAACAAACCTGCATCAACAACAAACCTGCAGGAACAACAAACCTGCACTAACAACAAACCTGCAACAACAACAAACCTGCACCAACAACAAACCTGCATCAACAACAAACCTGCATCATCAGCAAACCTACACGAACACTAAACCTGCACCAACAACAAACCTGCATCAACAACAAACCTGCACCAACAACAAACCTGCACTAACACAAACCTGCACCAACAACAAACCTGCATCAACATCAAACCTGCACTAACACAAAACCTGCACCAACAACAAACCTGCACCAACAACAAACCTGCACCAACAACAAACCTGCACCAACAACAAACCTGCACCAACAACAAACCTGCACTAACACAAAACCTGCACCAACAACAAACCGGCACCAACAACAAACCTGCACTAACACAAAACCTGCACCAACAACAAACCTGCATCAACAACAAACCTGCACTAACACAAAACCTGCACCAACAACAAACCTGCACCAACAACAAACCTGCACCAACAACAAACCTGCACCAACAACAAACCTGCACCAACAACAAACCTGCACCAACAACAAACCTGCACCAACAACAAACCTGCACCAACAACAACCCTGCACCAACAAGAAACCTGCACCAACAACAAACCTGCATCACAAACAAACCTGCACCAACAACAAACCTGCACCAACAACAAACCTGCATCAACAACAAACCTACACCAACAACAAACCTGCATCACAAACAAACCTGCACCAACAACAAACCTGCACCAACAACAAACCTACACCAACAACAAACCTACACCAACAACAAACCTGCACCAACAACAAACCTGCACCAACAACAAACCTGCACCAACAACAAACCTGGGCCAACAACAAACCTGCACCAACAACAAACCTGCACCAACAACAAAACTACACCAACAACAAACCTGCATCACAAACAAACCTGCACCAACAACAAACCTGCACCAACAACAAACCTGCACCAACAACAAACCTACACCAACAACAAACCTACACCAACAACAAACCTGCACCAACAACAAACCTGCACCAACAACAAACCTACACCAACAACAAACTTGCACCAACAACAAACCTGCACCTACAACAAACCTGCATCACAAACAAACCTGCACCAACAACAAACCTGCACCAACAACAAACCTGCACCAACAACAAACCTACACCAAAAGCAAACCTGCACCAACAACAAACCTGCACCAACAACAAACCTGCATCACAAACAAACCTGCACCAACAACAAACCTGCACCAACAACAAACCTGCATCAACAACAAACCTGCACCAACAACAAACCTGCATCACAAACAAACCAGCACCAACATCAAACCTGCACCAACAACAAACCTACACCAACAACAAACCTGCACGAACAACAAACCTGCATCACAAACAAACCTGCACCAACAACAAACCTGCACCAACAACAAACCTGCGCCATCAACAAACCTGCACCAACAACAAACCTACACCAACAACAAACCTGCGCCATCAACAAACCTGCACCAACAACAAACCTGCACCAACAACAAACCTGCATCACAAACAAACCTGCACCAACAACAAACCTGCACCAACAACAAACCTGCACCAACAACAAACCTGCACGAACAACAAACCTGCATCACAAACAAACCTGCACCAACAACAAACCTGCACGAACAACAAACCTGCACCAACAACAAACCTGCATCAACAACAAACCTGCACGAACAACAAACCTGCACTAACAACAAACCTGCAACAACAACAAACCTGCACCAACAACAAACCTGCATCAACAACAAACCTGCATCAACAGCAAACCTACACGAACACTAAACCTGCACCAACAACAAACCTGCATCAACAACAAACCTGCACCAACAACAAACCTGCACTAACACAAAACCTGCACCAACAACAAACCTGCATCAACAACAAACCTGCACTAACACAAAACCTGCACCAACAACAAACCTGCACCAACAACAAACCTGCACCAACAACAAACCTGCACCAACAACAAACCTGCACCAACAATAAACCTGCACTAACACAAAACCTGCACCAACAACAAACCGGCACCAACAACAAACCTGCACTAACACAAAACCTGCACCAACAACAAACCTGCATCAACAACAAACCTGCACTAACACAAAACCTGCACCAACAACAAACCTGCACCAACAACAAACCTGCACCAACAACAAACCTGCACCAACAACAAACCTGCACCAACAACAAACCTGCACCAACAACAAACCTGCACCAACAAGAAACCTGCACCAACAACAAAACTGCATCAACAACAAACCTGCACCAACAACAAACATGCATCACAAACAAACCTGCACCAACAACAAACCTGCATCACAAACAAACCTGCGTCAACAACAAACCTGCACCAACAACAAACCTGCACCAACAACAAACCTGCGCCAACAACAAACCTTCACCAACAACAAACCTACACCAACAACAAACCTGCATCACAAACAAACCTGCACCAACAACAAACCTGCACCAACAACAAACCTGCACCAACAACAAACCTACACCAACAACAAACCTACACCAACAACAAACCTGCACCAACAACAAACCTGCACCAACAACAAACCTACACCAACAACAAACCTGCACCAACAACAAACCTGCACCTACAACAAATCTGCATCACAAACAAACCTGCACCAACAACAAACCTGCACCAACAACAAACCTGCATCAACAACAAACCTACACCAACAACAAACCTGCACAAACAACAAACCTGCACCAACAACAAACCTGCATCACAAACAAACCTGCACCAACAACAAACCTGCGCCAACAACAAACCTGCATCAACAACAAAACTGCACCAACCACAAACCTGCACCAACATCAAACCTGCACCAACAACAAACCTGCACCAACAAACCTGCACCAACAATAAACCTGCACCAACAAACCTACACCAACAACAAACCGGCACCAACAAGAAACCTGCACCAACATCAAACCTACACCAACAACAAACCTACACCAACAACAAACCTGCACGAACAACAAACCAGCATCACAAACAAACCTGCACCAACAACAAACCTGCATCACAAACAAACCTGCATCAACAACAAACCTGCGCCATCAACAAACGTGCACCAACAACAAACCTGCACCAACAACAAACCTGCATCACAAGCAAACCTGCACCAACAACAAACCTGCACCAACAACAAACCTGCACCAACAACAAACCTACACCAACAACAAACCTGCACCAACAACAAACCTGCACCAACAACAAACCTGCATCACAAACAAACCTGCACCAACAACAAACCTGCACCAACAACAAACCTGCATCAACAACAAACCTACACCAACAACAAACCTGCATCACAAACAAACATGCACCAACAACAAACCTGCACCAACAACAAACCTGCACCAACAACAAACCTACACCAACAACAAACCTACACCAACAACAAACCTGCACCAACAACAAACCTGCACCAACAACAAACCTGCACCAACAACAAACCTGCACCAACAACAAACCTGCACCAACAACAAACCTACACCAACAACAAACCTGCATCACAAACAAACCTGCACCAACAACAAACCTGCACCAACAACAAACCTGCACCAACAACAAACCTACACCAACAACAAACCTACACCAACAACAAACCTGCACCAACAACAAACCTGCACCAACAACAAACCTACACCAACAACAAACCTGCACCAACAACAAACCTGCACCTACAACAAACCTGCATCACAAACAAACCTGCACCAACAACAAACCTGCACCAACAACAAACCTGCACCAACAACAAACCTACACCAACAACAAACCTGCACCAACAACAAACCTGCACCAACAACAAACCTGCATCACAAACAAACCTGCACCAACAACAAACCTGCACCAACAACAAACCTGCATCAACAACAAACCTGCACCAACAACAAACCTGCATCACAAACAAACCAGCACCAACATCAAACCTGCACCAACAACAAACCTACACCAACAACAAACCTGCACGAACAACAAACCTGCATCACAAACAAACCTGCATCAACAACAAACCTGCGCCATCAACAAACGTGCACCAACAACAAACCTGCACCAACAACAAACCTGCATCACAAACAAACCTGCACCAACAACAAACCTGCACCAACAACAAACCTGCACCAACAACAAACCTACACCAACAACAAACCTGCACCAACAACAAACCTGCACCAACAACAAACCTGCATCACAAACAAACCTGCACCAACAACAAACCTGCACCAACAACAAACCTGCATCAACAACAAACCTACACCAACAACAAACCTGCATCACAAACAAACCTGCACCAACAACAAACCTGCACCAACAACAAACCTGCACCAACAACAAACCTACACGAACAACAAACCTACACCAACAACAAACCTGCACCAACAACAAACCTGCACCAACAACAAACCTGCACCAACAACAAACCTGCACCAACAACAAACCTACACCAACAACAAACCTGCATCACAAACAAACCTGCACCAACAACAAACCTGCACCAACAACAAACCTGCACCAACAACAAACCTACACCAACAACAAACCTGCACCAATAACAAACCTGCACCAACAACAAACCTACACCAACAACAAACCTGCACCAACAACAAACCTGCACCTACAACAAACCTGCATGACAAACAAACCTGCACCAACAACAAACCTGCACCAACAACAAACCTGCACCAACAACAAACCTACACCAACAACAAACCTGCACCAACAACAAACCTGCACCAACAACAAACCTGCATCACAAACAAACCTGCACCAACAACAAACCTGCACCAACAACAAACCTGCATCAACAACAAACCTGCAACAACAACAAACCTGCATCACAAACAAACCAGCAACAACATCAAACCTGCACCAACAACAAACCTACACCAACAACAAACCTGCACGAACAACAAACCTGCATCACAAACAAACCTGCACCAACAACAAACCTGCATCACAAACAAACCTGCACCAACAACAAACCTGCACCAACAACAAACCTGCACCAACAACAAACCTGCGCCATCAACAAACCTGCACCAACAACAAACCTACACCAACAACAAACCTGCGCCATCAACAAACCTGCACCAACAACAAACCTGCACCAACAACAAACCTGCATCACAAACAAAACTGCACCAACAACAAACCTGCACGAACAACAAACCTGCACCAACAACAAACCTGCATCAACAACAAACCTGCAGGAACAACAAACCTGCACTAACAACAAACCTGCAACAACAACAAACCTGCACCAACAACAAACCTGCATCAACAACAAACCTGCATCATCAGCAAACCTACACGAACACTAAACCTGCACCAACAACAAACCTGCATCAACAACAAACCTGCACCAACAACAAACCTGCACTAACACAAACCTGCACCAACAACAAACCTGCATCAACATCAAACCTGCACTAACACAAAACCTGCACCAACAACAAACCTGCACCAACAACAAACCTGCACCAACAACAAACCTGCACCAACAACAAACCTGCACCAACAACAAACCTGCACTAACACAAAACCTGCACCAACAACAAACCGGCACCAACAACAAACCTGCACTAACACAAAACCTGCACCAACAACAAACCTGCATCAACAACAAACCTGCACTAACACAAAACCTGCACCAACAACAAACCTGCACCAACAACAAACCTGCACCAACAACAAACCTGCACCAACAACAAACCTGCACCAACAACAAACCTGCACCAACAACAAACCTGCACCAACAACAAACCTGCACCAACAACAACCCTGCACCAACAAGAAACCTGCACCAACAACAAACCTGCATCACAAACAAACCTGCACCAACAACAAACCTGCACCAACAACAAACCTGCATCAACAACAAACCTACACCAACAACAAACCTGCATCACAAACAAACCTGCACCAACAACAAACCTGCACCAACAACAAACCTACACCAACAACAAACCTACACCAACAACAAACCTGCACCAACAACAAACCTGCACCAACAACAAACCTGCACCAACAACAAACCTGGGCCAACAACAAACCTGCACCAACAACAAACCTGCACCAACAACAAAACTACACCAACAACAAACCTGCATCACAAACAAACCTGCACCAACAACAAACCTGCACCAACAACAAACCTGCACCAACAACAAACCTACACCAACAACAAACCTACACCAACAACAAACCTGCACCAACAACAAACCTGCACCAACAACAAACCTACACCAACAACAAACTTGCACCAACAACAAACCTGCACCTACAACAAACCTGCATCACAAACAAACCTGCACCAACAACAAACCTGCACCAACAACAAACCTGCACCAACAACAAACCTACACCAAAAGCAAACCTGCACCAACAACAAACCTGCACCAACAACAAACCTGCATCACAAACAAACCTGCACCAACAACAAACCTGCACCAACAACAAACCTGCATCAACAACAAACCTGCACCAACAACAAACCTGCATCACAAACAAACCAGCACCAACATCAAACCTGCACCAACAACAAACCTACACCAACAACAAACCTGCACGAACAACAAACCTGCATCACAAACAAACCTGCACCAACAACAAACCTGCACCAACAACAAACCTGCGCCATCAACAAACCTGCACCAACAACAAACCTACACCAACAACAAACCTGCGCCATCAACAAACCTGCACCAACAACAAACCTGCACCAACAACAAACCTGCATCACAAACAAACCTGCACCAACAACAAACCTGCACCAACAACAAACCTGCACCAACAACAAACCTGCACGAACAACAAACCTGCATCACAAACAAACCTGCACCAACAACAAACCTGCACGAACAACAAACCTGCACCAACAACAAACCTGCATCAACAACAAACCTGCACGAACAACAAACCTGCACTAACAACAAACCTGCAACAACAACAAACCTGCACCAACAACAAACCTGCATCAACAACAAACCTGCATCAACAGCAAACCTACACGAACACTAAACCTGCACCAACAACAAACCTGCATCAACAACAAACCTGCACCAACAACAAACCTGCACTAACACAAAACCTGCACCAACAACAAACCTGCATCAACAACAAACCTGCACTAACACAAAACCTGCACCAACAACAAACCTGCACCAACAACAAACCTGCACCAACAACAAACCTGCACCAACAACAAACCTGCACCAACAATAAACCTGCACTAACACAAAACCTGCACCAACAACAAACCGGCACCAACAACAAACCTGCACTAACACAAAACCTGCACCAACAACAAACCTGCATCAACAACAAACCTGCACTAACACAAAACCTGCACCAACAACAAACCTGCACCAACAACAAACCTGCACCAACAACAAACCTGCACCAACAACAAACCTGCACCAACAAGAAACCTGCACCAACAACAAAACTGCATCAACAACAAACCTGCACCAACAACAAACATGCATCACAAACAAACCTGCACCAACAACAAACCTGCATCACAAACAAACCTGCGTCAACAACAAACCTGCACCAACAACAAACCTGCACCAACAACAAACCTGCGCCAACAACAAACCTTCACCAACAACAAACCTACACCAACAACAAACCTGCATCACAAACAAACCTGCACCAACAACAAACCTGCACCAACAACAAACCTGCACCAACAACAAACCTACACCAACAACAAACCTACACCAACAACAAACCTGCACCAACAACAAACCTGCACCAACAACAAACCTACACCAACAACAAACCTGCACCAACAACAAACCTGCACCTACAACAAATCTGCATCACAAACAAACCTGCACCAACAACAAACCTGCACCAACAACAAACCTGCATCAACAACAAACCTACACCAACAACAAACCTGCACAAACAACAAACCTGCACCAACAACAAACCTGCATCACAAACAAACCTGCACCAACAACAAACCTGCACCAACAACAAACCTGCATCAACAACAAACCTGCACCAACAACAAACCTGCATCACAAACAAACCAGCACCAACATCAAACCTGCACCAACAACAAACCTACACCAACAACAAACCTGCACGAACAACAAACCTGCATCACAAACAAACCTGCACCAACAACAAACCTGCATCACAAACAAACCTGCACCAACAACAAACCTGCACCAACAACAAACCGGCATCAACAACAAATCTGCGCCATCAACAAACCTGCACCAACAACAAACCTACACCAACAACAAACCTGCGCCATCAACAAACCTGCACCAACAACAAACCTGCACCAACAACAAACCTGCATCACAAACAAACCTGCACCAACAACAAACCTGCACGAACAACAAACCTGCACCAACAACAAACCTGCAACAACAACAAACCTGCACCAACAACAAACCTGCATCAACAACAAACCTGCATCATCAGCAAACCTACACGAACACTAAACCTGCACCAACAACAAACCTGCATCAACAACAAACCTGCACCAACAACAAACCTGCACTAACACAAAACCTGCACCAACAACAAACCTGCACCAACAACAAACCTGCACGAACAACAAACCTGCATCACAAACAAACCTGCACCAACAACAAACCTGCACGAACAACAAACCTGCACCAACAACAAACCTGCATCAACAACAAACCTGCACGAACAACAAACCTGCACTAACAACAAACCTGCAACAACAACAAACCTGCATCACAAACAAACCTACATCAACAACAAACCTGCACCAACAACAAACCTGCACTAACACAAAACCTGCACCAACAACAAACCTGCATCAACAACAAACCTGCACTAACACAAAACCTGCACCAACAACAAACCTGCACCAACAACAAACCTGCACCAACAACAAACCTGCACCAACAACAAACCTGCACCAACAACAAACCTGCACCAACAACAAACCTGCACCAACAACAAACCTGCATCACAAACAAACCTGCACCAACAACAAACCTGCACCAACAACAAACCTGCACCAACAACAAACCTACACCAACAACAAACCTACACCAACAACAAACCTGCACCAACAACAAACCTGCACCAACAACAAACCTGCACCAACAACAAACCTGCACCAACAACAAACCTGCACGAACAACAAACCTGCATCACAAACAAACCTGCACCAACAACAAACCTGCACGAACAACAAACCTGCACCAACAACAAACCTGCATCAACAACAAACCTGCACGAACAACAAACCTGCACTAACAACAAACCTGCAACAACAACAAACCTGCACCAACAACAAACCTGCATCAACAACAAACCTGCATCATCAGCAAACCTACACGAACACTAAACCTGCACCAACAACAAACCTGCATCAACAACAAACCTGCACCAACAACAAACCTGCACTAACACAAAACCTGCACCAACAACAAACCAGCACCAACATCAAACCTGCACCAACAACAAACCTACACCAACAACAAACCTGCACGAACAACAAACCTGCATCACAAACAAACCTGCACCAACAACAAACCTGCACCAACAACAAACCTGCGCCATCAACAAACCTGCACCAACAACAAACCTACACCAACAACAAACCTGCGCCATCAACAAACCTGCACCAACAACAAACCTGCACCAACAACAAACCTGCATCACAAACAAACCTGCACCAACAACAAACCTGCACCAACAACAAACCTGCACCAACAACAAACCTGCACCAACAACAAACCTGCACGAACAACAAACCTGCATCACAAACAAACCTGCACCAACAACAAACCTGCACGAACAACAAACCTGCACCAACAACAAACCTGCATCAACAACAAACCTGCACGAACAACAAACCTGCACTAACAACAAACCTGCAACAACAACAATCCTGCACCAACAACAAACCTGCATCAACAACAAACCTGCATCATCAGCAAACCTACACGAACACTAAACCTGCACCAACAACAAACCTGCATCAACAACAAACCTGCACCAACAACAAACCTGCACTAACACAAAACCTGCACCAACAACAAACCTGCACCAACAACAAACCTGCACGAACAACAAACCTGCATCACAAACAAACCTGCACCAACAACAAACCTGCACGAACAACAAACCTGCACCAACAACAAACCTGCATCAACAACAAACCTGCACGAACAACAAACCTGCACTAACAACAAACCTGCAACAACAACAAACCTGCACCAACAACAAACCTGCATCAACAACAAACCTGCATCATCAGCAAACCTACACGAACACTAAACCTGCACCAACAACAAACCTGCATCAACAACAAACCTGCACCAACAACAAACCTGCACTAACACAAAACCTGCACCAACAACAAACCTGCATCAACAACAAACCTGCACTAACACAAAACCTGCACCAACAACAAACCTGCACCAACAACAAACCTGCACCAACAACAAACCTGCACCAACAACAAACCTGCACCAATAACAAACCTGCACTAACACAAAACCTGCACCAACAACAAACCGGCATCAACAACAAACCTGCACTAACACAAAACCTGCACCAACAACAAACCTGCATCAACAACAAACCTGCACTAACACAAAACCTGCACCAACAACAAACCTGCACCAACAACAAACCTGCACCAACAACAAACCTGCACCAACAACAAACCTGCACCAACAACAAACCTGCACCAATAACAAACCTGCACCAATAACAAACCTGCACCAACAAGAAACCTGCACCAACAACAAAACTGCATCAACAACAAACCTGCACCAACAACAAACATGCATCACAAACAAACCTGTACCAACAACAAACCTGCATCACAAACAAACCTGCGTCAACAACAAACCTGCACCAACAACAAACCTGCACCAACAACAAACCTGCACCAACAACAAACCTACACCAACAACAAACCTGCATCACAAACAAACCTGCACCAACAACAAACCTGCACCAACAACAAACCTGCACCAACAACAAACCTACACCAACAACAAACCTACACCAACAACAAACCTGCACCAACAACAAACCTGCATGAACAACAAACCTACACCAACAACAAACCTGCACCAACAACAAACCTGCACCTACAACAAACCTGCATCACAAACAAACCTGCACCAACAACAAACCTGCACCAACAACAAACCTGCACCAACAACAAACCTACACCAACAACAAACCTGCACCAACAACAAACCTGCACCAACAACAAACCTGCATCACAAACAAACCTGCACCAACAACAAACCTGCACCAACAACAAACCTGCATCAACAACAAACCTGCACCAACAACAAACCTGCATCACAAACAAACCAGCACCAACATCAAACCTGCACCAACAACAAACCTACACCAACAACAAACCTGCACGAACAACAAACCTGCATCACAAACAAACCTGCACCAACAACAAACCTGCATCACAAACAAACCTGCACCAACAACAAACCTGCACCAACAACAAACCTGCACCAACAACAAACCTGCGGCATCAACAAACCTGCACCAACAACAAACCTACACCAACAACAAACCTGCGCCATCAACAAACCTGCACCAACAACAAACCTGCACCAACAACAAACCTGCATCACAAACAAACCTGCACCAACAACAAACCTGCACCAACAACAAACCTGCACCAACAACAAACCTGCACGAACAACAAACCTGCATCACAAACAAACCTGCACCAACAACAAACCTGCACGAACAACAAACCTGCATCACAAACAAACCTGCACCAACAACAAACGTGCACGAACAACAAACCTGCACCAACAACAAACCTGCATCAACAACAAACCTGCACGAACAACAAACCTGCACTAACAACAAACCTGCAACAACAACAAACCTGCACCAACAACAAACCTGCATCAACAACAAACCTGCATCATCAGCAAACCTACACGAACACTAAACCTGCACCAACAACAAACCTGCATCAACAACAAACCTGCACCAACAACAAACCTGCACTAACACAAAACCTGCACCAACAACAAACCTGCATCAACAACAAACCTGCACTAACACAAAACCTGCACCAACAACAAACCTGCACCAACAACAAACCTGCACCAACAACAAACCTGCACCAACAACAAACCTGCACCAACAACAAACCTGCACTAACACAAAACCTGCACCAACAACAAACCGGCATCAACAACAAACCTGCACTAACACAAAACCTGCACCAACAACAAACCTGCATCAACAACAAACCTGCACTAACACAAAACCTGCACCAACAACAAACCTGCACCAACAACAAACCTGCACCAACAACAAACCTGCACCAACAACAAACCTGCACCAACAACAAACCTGCACCAATAACAAACCTGCACCAATAACAAACCTGCACCAACAAGAAACCTGCACCAACAACAAAACTGCATCAACAACAAACCTGCACCAACAACAAACATGCATCACAAACAAACCTGCACCAACAACAAACCTGCATCACAAACAAACCTGCGTCAACAACAAACCTGCACCAACAACAAACCTGCACCAACAACAAACCTGCACCAACAACAAACCTACACCAACAACAAACCTGCATCACAAACAAACCTGCACCAACAACAAACCTGCACCAACAACAAACCTGCACCAACAACAAACCTACACCAACAACAAACCTACACCAACAACAAACCTGCACCAACAACAAACCTGCATGAACAACAAACCTACACCAACAACAAACCTGCACCAACAACAAACCTGCACCTACAACAAACCTGCATCACAAACAAACCTGCACCAACAACAAACCTGCACCAACAACAAACCTGCACCAACAACAAATCTACACCAACAACAAACCTGCACCAACAACAAACCTGCACCAACAACAAACCTGCATCACAAACAAACCTGCACCAACAACAAACCTGCACCAACAACAAACCTGCATCAACAACAAACCTGCACCAACAACAAACCTGCATCACAAACAAACCAGCACCAACATCAAACCTGCACCAACAACAAACCTACACCAACAACAAACCTGCACGAACAACAAACCTGCATCACAAACAAACCTGCACCAACAACAAACCTGCATCACAAACAAACCTGCACCAACAACAAACCTGCACCAACAACAAACCTGCACCAACAACAAACCTGCGGCATCAACAAACCTGCACCAACAACAAACCTACACCAACAACAAACCTGCGCCATCAACAAACCTGCACCAACAACAAACCTGCACCAACAACAAACCTGCATCACAAACAAACCTGCACCAACAACAAACCTGCACCAACAACAAACCTGCACCAACAACAAACCTGCACGAACAACAAACCTGCATCACAAACAAACCTGCACCAACAACAAACCTGCACGAACAACAAACCTGCACCAACAACAAACCTGCATCAACAACAAACCTGCACGAACAACAAACCTGCACTAACAACAAACCTGCAACAACAACAAACCTGCACCAACAACAAACCTGCATCAACAACAAACCTGCATCATCAGCAAACCTACACGAACACTAAACCTGCACCAACAACAAACCTGCATCAACAACAAACCTGCACCAACAACAAACCTGCACTAACACAAAACCTGCACCAACAACAAACCTGCATCAACAACAAACCTGCACTAACACAAAACCTGCACCAACAACAAACCTGCACCAACAACAAACCTGCACCAACAACAAACCTGCACCAACAACAAACCTGCACCAACAACAAACCTGCACTAACCCAAAACCTGCACCAACAACAAACCGGCACCAACAACAAACCTGCACTTACACAAAACCTGCACCAACAACAAACCTGCATCAACAACAAACCTGCACTAACACAAAACCTGCACCAACAACAAACCTGCACCAACAACAAACCTGCACCAACAACAAACCTGCACCAACAACAAACCTGCACCAACAACAAACGTGCACCAACAACAAACCTGCACCAACAACAAACCTGCACCAACAACAAACCTGCACCAACAAGAAACCTGCACCAACAACAAAACTGCATCAACAACAAACCTGCACCAACAACAAACATGCATCACAAACAAACCTGCACCAACAACAAACCTGCATCACAAACAAACCTGCGTCAACAACAAACCTGCATCAACAACAAACCTGCACCAACAACAAACCTGCAACAACAACAAACCTGCACCAACAACAAACCTGCACTAACAACAAACCTGCATCAACAACAAACCTACTCGAACACCAAACCTGCACCAACAACAAACCTGCACTAACAACAAACCTGCATCAACAACAAACCTACTCGAACACCAAACCTGCACCAACAACAAACCTGCATCACAAACAAACCTGCACCAACAACAAACCTGCACCAACAACAAACCTGCAACAACAACAAACCTGCACCAACAACAAACCAGCACCAACAACAAACCTGCACCAACAACAAACCTGCACCAACAACAAACCTACACGAACACCAAACCTGCACCAACAAGAAACCTACTCCAACACCAAACCTGCACCAACAACAAACCTGTATCACCAACAAACCTGCACCAACAACAAACCTGCACCAACAACAAACCAGCGCTAACAACAAACCTGCACCAACAACAAACCAGCGCTAACAAGAAAACTGCACCAAGAACAAACCAGCACCAACAACAAACCTGCACCAACAACAAACCTGCGCCATCAACAAACCTGCACCAGCAACAAACCTGCACCAACAACAAACCTGCACGAACAACAAACCTGCACCAACAACAAACCTGCATCAACAACAAACCTGCACGAACAACAAACCTGCACTAACAACAAACCTGCAACAACAACAAACCTGCACCAACAACAAACCTGCATCAACAACAAACCTGCATCATCAGCAAACCTACACGAACACTAAACCTGCACCAACAACAAACCTGCATCAACAACAAACCTGCACCAACAACAAACCTGCACCAACAACAAACCTGCACCAACAACAAACCTGCACCAACAACAAACCTGCACCAACAACAAACCTGCACCAACAAGAAACCTGCACCAAGAACAAAACTGCATCAACAACAAACCTGCACCAACAACAAACATGCATCACAAACAAACCTGCACCAACAACAAACCTGCATCACAAACAAACCTGCGTCAACAACAAACCTGCATCAACAACAGACCTGCACCAACAACAAACCTGCAACAACAACAAACCAGCACCAACAACAAACCTGCACCAACAACAAACCTGCACTAACAACAAACCTGCATCAACAACAAACCTACTTGAACACCAAACCTGCACCAACAACAAACCTGCACTAACAACAAACCTGCATCGACAACAAACCTACTCGAACACCAAACCTGCACCAACAACAAACCTGCATCACAAACAAACCTGCACCAACAACAAACCTGCACCAACAACAAACCTGCACCAACAACAAACCTACACCAACAACAAACCTACACCAACAACAAACCTGCACCAACAACAAACCTGCACCAACAACAAACCTACACCAACAACAAACTTGCACCAACAACAAACCTGCACCTACAACAAACCTGCATCACAAACAAACCTGCACCAACAACAAACCTGCACCAACAACAAACCTGCACCAACAACAAACCTACACCAAAAGCAAACCTGCACCAACAACAAACCTGCACCAACAACAAACCTGCATCACAAACAAACCTGCACCAACAACAAACCTGCACCAACAACAAACCTGCATCAACAACAAACCTGCACCAACAACAAACCTGCATCACAAACAAACCAGCACCAACATCAAACCTGCACCAACAACAAACCTACACCAACAACAAACCTGCACGAACAACAAACCTGCATCACAAACAAACCTGCACCAACAACAAACCTGCACCAACAACAAACCTGCGCCATCAACAAACCTGCACCAACAACAAACCTACACCAACAACAAACCTGCGCCATCAACAAACCTGCACCAACAACAAACCTGCACCAACAACAAACCTGCATCACAAACAAACCTGCACCAACAACAAACCTGCACCAACAACAAACCTGCACCAACAACAAACCTGCACGAACAACAAACCTGCATCACAAACAAACCTGCACCAACAACAAACCTGCACGAACAACAAACCTGCACCAACAACAAACCTGCATCAACAACAAACCTGCACGAACAACAAACCTGCACTAACAACAAACCTGCAACAACAACAAACCTGCACCAACAACAAACCTGCATCAACAACAAACCTGCATCAACAGCAAACCTACACGAACACTAAACCTGCACCAACAACAAACCTGCATCAACAACAAACCTGCACCAACAACAAACCTGCACTAACACAAAACCTGCACCAACAACAAACCTGCATCAACAACAAACCTGCACTAACACAAAACCTGCACCAACAACAAACCTGCACCAACAACAAACCTGCACCAACAACAAACCTGCACCAACAACAAACCTGCACCAACAACAAACCTGCACTAACACAAAACCTGCACCAACAACAAACCGGCACCAACAACAAACCTGCACTAACACAAAACCTGCACCAACAACAAACCTGCATCAACAACAAACCTGCACTAACACAAAACCTGCACCAACAACAAACCTGCACCAACAACAAACCTGCACCAACAACAAACCTGCACCAACAACAAACCTGCACCAACAACAAACCTGCACCAACAACAAACCTGCACCAACAAGAAACCTGCACCAACAACAAAACTGCATCAACAACAAACCTGCACCAACAACAAACATGCATCACAAACAAACCTGCACCAACAACAAACCTGCATCACAAACAAACCTGCGTCAACAACAAACCTGCACCAACAACAAACCTGCACCAACAACAAACCTGCGCCAACAACAAACCTGCACCAACAACAAACCTGCACCAACAACAAACCTGCACCAACAACAAACCTACACCAACAACAAACCTACACCAACAACAAACCTGCACCAACAACAAACCTGCACCAACAACAAACCTACACCAACAACAAACCTGCACCAACAACAAACCTGCACCTACAACAAATCTGCATCACAAACAAACCTGCACCAACAACAAACCTGCACCAACAACAAACCTGCATCAACAACAAACCTACACCAACAACAAACCTGCACCAACAACAAACCTGCACCAACAACAAACCTGCATCACAAACAAACCTGCACCAACAACAAACCTGCACCAACAACAAACCTGCATCAACAACAAACCTGCACCAACAACAAACCTGCATCACAAACAAACCAGCACCAACATCAAACCTGCACCAACAACAAACCTGCACCAACAACAAACCTGCACCAACAACAAACCTGCACCAACAAGAAACCTGCACCAACAACAAAACTGCATCAACAACAAACCTGCACCAACAACAAACATGCATCACAAACAAACCTGCACCAACAACAAACCTGCATCACAAACAAACCTGCGTCAACAACAAACCTGCATCAACAACAAACCTGCACCAACAACAAACCTGCAACAACAACAAACCTGCACCAACAACAAACCTGCACTAACAACAAACCTGCATCAACAACAAACCTACTCGAACACCAAACCTGCACCAACAACAAACCTGCACTAACAACAAACCTGCATCAACAACAAACCTACTCGAACACCAAACCTGCACCAACAACAAACCTGCATCACAAACAAACCTGCACCAACAACAAACCTGCACCAACAACAAACCTGCAACAACAACAAACCTGCACCAACAACAAACCAGCACCAACAACAAACCTGCACCAACAACAAACCTGCACCAACAACAAACCTACACGAACACCAAACCTGCACCAACAAGAAACCTACTCCAACACCAAACCTGCACCAACAACAAACCTGTATCACCAACAAACCTGCACCAACAACAAACCTGCACCAACAACAAACCAGCGCTAACAACAAACCTGCACCAACAACAAACCAGCGCTAACAAGAAAACTGCACCAAGAACAAACCAGCACCAACAACAAACCTGCACCAACAACAAACCTGCGCCATCAACAAACCTGCACCAGCAACAAACCTGCACCAACAACAAACCTGCACGAACAACAAACCTGCACCAACAACAAACCTGCATCAACAACAAACCTGCACGAACAACAAACCTGCACTAACAACAAACCTGCAACAACAACAAACCTGCACCAACAACAAACCTGCATCAACAACAAACCTGCATCATCAGCAAACCTACACGAACACTAAACCTGCACCAACAACAAACCTGCATCAACAACAAACCTGCACCAACAACAAACCTGCACCAACAACAAACCTGCACCAACAACAAACCTGCACCAACAACAAACCTGCACCAACAACAAACCTGCACCAACAAGAAACCTGCACCAAGAACAAAACTGCATCAACAACAAACCTGCACCAACAACAAACATGCATCACAAACAAACCTGCACCAACAACAAACCTGCATCACAAACAAACCTGCGTCAACAACAAACCTGCATCAACAACAGACCTGCACCAACAACAAACCTGCAACAACAACAAACCAGCACCAACAACAAACCTGCACCAACAACAAACCTGCACTAACAACAAACCTGCATCGACAACAAACCTACTCGAACACCAAACCTGCACCAACAACAAACCTGCATCACAAACAAACCTGCACCAACAACAAACCTGCACCAACAACAAACCTGCACCAACAACAAACCTACACCAACAACAAACCTACACCAACAACAAACCTGCACCAACAACAAACCTGCACCAACAACAAACCTACACCAACAACAAACTTGCACCAACAACAAACCTGCACCTACAACAAACCTGCATCACAAACAAACCTGCACCAACAACAAACCTGCACCAACAACAAACCTGCACCAACAACAAACCTACACCAAAAGCAAACCTGCACCAACAACAAACCTGCACCAACAACAAACCTGCATCACAAACAAACCTGCACCAACAACAAACCTGCACCAACAACAAACCTGCATCAACAACAAACCTGCACCAACAACAAACCTGCATCACAAACAAACCAGCACCAACATCAAACCTGCACCAACAACAAACCTACACCAACAACAAACCTGCACGAACAACAAACCTGCATCACAAACAAACCTGCACCAACAACAAACCTGCACCAACAACAAACCTGCGCCATCAACAAACCTGCACCAACAACAAACCTACACCAACAACAAACCTGCGCCATCAACAAACCTGCACCAACAACAAACCTGCACCAACAACAAACCTGCATCACAAACAAACCTGCACCAACAACAAACCTGCACCAACAACAAACCTGCACCAACAACAAACCTGCACGAACAACAAACCTGCATCACAAACAAACCTGCACCAACAACAAACCTGCACGAACAACAAACCTGCACCAACAACAAACCTGCATCAACAACAAACCTGCACGAACAACAAACCTGCACTAACAACAAACCTGCAACAACAACAAACCTGCACCAACAACAAACCTGCATCAACAACAAACCTGCATCAACAGCAAACCTACACGAACACTAAACCTGCACCAACAACAAACCTGCATCAACAACAAACCTGCACCAACAACAAACCTGCACTAACACAAAACCTGCACCAACAACAAACCTGCATCAACAACAAACCTGCACTAACACAAAACCTGCACCAACAACAAACCTGCACCAACAACAAACCTGCACCAACAACAAACCTGCACCAACAACAAACCTGCACCAACAACAAACCTGCACTAACACAAAACCTGCACCAACAACAAACCGGCACCAACAACAAACCTGCACTAACACAAAACCTGCACCAACAACAAACCTGCATCAACAACAAACCTGCACTAACACAAAACCTGCACCAACAACAAACCTGCACCAACAACAAACCTGCACCAACAACAAACCTGCACCAACAACAAACCTGCACCAACAACAAACCTGCACCAACAACAAACCTGCACCAACAAGAAACCTGCACCAACAACAAAACTGCATCAACAACAAACCTGCACCAACAACAAACATGCATCACAAACAAACCTGCACCAACAACAAACCTGCATCACAAACAAACCTGCGTCAACAACAAACCTGCACCAACAACAAACCTGCACCAACAACAAACCTGCGCCAACAACAAACCTGCACCAACAACAAACCTGCACCAACAACAAACCTGCACCAACAACAAACCTACACCAACAACAAACCTACACCAACAACAAACCTGCACCAACAACAAACCTGCACCAACAACAAACCTACACCAACAACAAACCTGCACCAACAACAAACCTGCACCTACAACAAATCTGCATCACAAACAAACCTGCACCAACAACAAACCTGCACCAACAACAAACCTGCATCAACAACAAACCTACACCAACAACAAACCTGCACCAACAACAAACCTGCACCAACAACAAACCTGCATCACAAACAAACCTGCACCAACAACAAACCTGCACCAACAACAAACCTGCATCAACAACAAACCTGCACCAACAACAAACCTGCATCACAAACAAACCAGCACCAACATCAAACCTGCACCAACAACAAACCTACACCAACAACAAACCTGCACGAACAACAAACCTGCATCACAAACAAACCTGCACCAACAACAAACCTGCATCACAAACAAACCTGCACCAACAACAAACCTGCACCAACAACAAACCTGCACCAACAACAAACCTGCGCCATCAACAAACCTGCACCAACAACAAACCTACACCAACAACAAACCTGCGCCATCAACAAACCTGCACCAACAACAAACCTGCACCAACAACAAACCTGCATCACAAACAAACCTGCACCAACAACAAACCTGCACGAACAACAAACCTGCAACAACAACAAACCTGCAACAACAACAAACCTGCACCAACAACAAACCTGCATCAACAACAAACCTGCATCATCAGCAAACCTACACGAACACTAAACCTGCACCAACAACAAACCTGCATCAACAACAAACCTGCACCAACAACAAACCTGCACTAACACAAAACCTGCACCAACAACAAACCTGCACCAACAACAAACCTGCACGAACAACAAACCTGCATCACAAACAAACCTGCACCAACAACAAACCTGCACGAACAACAAACCTGCACCAACAACAAACCTGCATCAACAACAAACCTGCACGAACAACAAACCTGCACTAACAACAAACCTGCAACAACAACAAACCTGCATCACAAACAAACCTACATCAACAACAAACCTGCACCAACAACTAACCTGCACTAACACAAAACCTGCACCAACAACAAACCTGCATCAACAACAAACCTGCACTAACACAAAACCTGCACCAACAACAAACCTGCACCAACAACAAACCTGCACCAACAACAAACCTGCACCAACAACAAACCTGCACCAACAACAAACCTGCACCAACAACAAACCTGCATCACAAACAAACCTGCACCAACAACAAACCTGCACCAACAACAAACCTGCACCAACAACAAACCTACACCAACAACAAACCTACACCAACAACAAACCTGCACCAACAACAAACCTGCACCAACAACAAACCTGCACCAACAACAAACCTGCACCAACAACAAACCTGCACGAACAACAAACCTGCATCACAAACAAACCTGCACCAACAACAAACCTGCACCAACAACAAACCTGCACCAACAACAAACCTGCATCAACAACAAACCTGCACGAACAACAAACCTGCACTAACAACAAACCTGCAACAACAACAAACCTGCACCAACAACAAACCTGCATCAACAACAAACCTGCATCATCAGCAAACCTACACGAACACTAAACCTGCACCAACAACAAACCTGCATCAACAACAAAGCTGCACCAACAACAAACCTGCACTAACACAAAACCTGCACCAACAACAAACCAGCACCAACATCAAACCTGCACCAACAACAAACCTGCACCAACAACAAACCTGCATCAACAACAAACCTACACCAACAACAAACCTGCACGAACAACAAACCTGCATCACAAACAAACCTGCACCAACAACAAACCTGCACCAACAACAAACCTGCGCCATCAACAAACCTGCACCAACAACAAACCTACACCAACAACAAACCTGCGCCATCAACAAACCTGCACCAACAACAAACCTGCACCAACAACAAACCTGCATCACAAACAAACCTGCACCAACAACAAACCTGCACCAACAACAAACCTGCACCAACAACAAACCTGCACCAACAACAAACCTGCACGAACAACAAACCTGCATCACAAACAAGCCTGCACCAACAACAAACCTGCACGAACAACAAACCTGCACCAACAACAAACCTGCATCAACAACAAACCTGCACGAACAACAAACCTGCACTAACAACAAACCTGCAACAACAACAAACCTGCACCAACAACAAACCTGCATCAACAACAAACCTGCATCATCAGCAAACCTACACGAACACTAAACCTGCACCAACAACAAACCTGCATCAACAACAAACCTGCACCAACAACAAACCTGCACTAACACAAAACCTGCACCAACAACAAACCTGCACCAACAACAAACCTGCACGAACAACAAACCTGCATCACAAACAAACCTGCACCAACAACAAACCTGCACGAACAACAAACCTGCACCAACAACAAACCTGCATCAGCAACAAACCTGCACGAACAACAAACCTGCACTAACAACAAACCTGCAACAACAACAAACCTGCACCAACAACAAACCTGCATCAACAACAAACCTGCATCATCAGCAAACCTACACGAACACTAAACCTGCACCAACAACAAACCTGCATCAACAACAAACCTGCACCAACAACAAACCTGCACTAACACAAAACCTGCACCAACAACAAACCTGCATCAACAACAAACCTGCACTAACACAAAACCTGCACCAACAACAAACCTGCACCAACAACAAACCTGCACCAACAACAAACCTGCACCAACAACAAACCTGCACCAACAACAAACCTGCACTAACACAAAACCTGCACCAACAACAAACCGGCATCAACAACAAACCTGCACTAACACAAAACCTGCACCAACAACAAACCTGCATCAACAACAAACCTGCACTAACACAAAACCTGCACCAACAACAAACCTGCACCAACAACAAACCTGCACCAACAACAAACCTGCACCAACAACAAACCTGCACCAACAACAAACCTGCACCAACAACAAACCTGCACCAATAACAAACCTGCACCAACAAGAAACCTGCACCAACAACAAAACTGCATCAACAACAAACCTGCACCAACAACAAACATGCATCACAAACAAACCTGCACCAACAACAAACCTGCATCACAAACAAACCTGCGTCAACAACAAACCTGCACCAACAACAAACCTGCACCAACAACAAACCTGCACCAACAACAAACCTACACCAACAACAAACCTGCATCACAAACAAACCTGCACCAACAACAAACCTGCACCAACAACAAACCTGCACCAACAACAAACCTACACCAACAACAAACCTACACCAACAACAAACCTGCACCAACAACAAACCTGCATGAACAACAAACCTACACCAACAACAAACCTGCACCAACAACAAACCTGCACCTACAACAAACCTGCATCACAAACAAACCTGCACCAACAACAAACCTGCACCAACAACAAACCTGCACCAACAACAAACCTACACCAACAACAAACCTGCACCAACAACAAACCTGCACCAACAACAAACCTGCATCACAAACAAACCTGCACCAACAACAAACCTGCACCAACAACAAACCTGCATCAACAACAAACCTGCACCAACAACAAACCTGCATCACAAACAAACCAGCACCAACATCAAACCTGCACCAACAACAAACCTACACCAACAACAAACCTGCACGAACAACAAACCTGCATCACAAACAAACCTGCACCAACAACAAACCTGCATCACAAACAAACCTGCACCAACAACAAACCTGCACCAACAACAAACCTGCACCAACAACAAACCTGCGGCATCAACAAACCTGCACCAACAACAAACCTACACCAACAACAAACCTGCGCCATCAACAAACCTGCACCAACAACAAACCTGCACCAACAACAAACCTGCATCACAAACAAACCTGCACCAACAACAAACCTGCACCAACAACAAACCTGCACCAACAACAAACCTGCACGAACAACAAACCTGCATCACAAACAAACCTGCACCAACAACAAACCTGCACGAACAACAAACCTGCACCAACAACAAACCTGCATCAACAACAAACCTGCACGAACAACAAACCTGCACTAACAACAAACCTGCAACAACAACAAACCTGCACCAACAACAAACCTGCATCAACAACAAACCTGCATCATCAGCAAACCTACACGAACACTAAACCTGCACCAACAACAAACCTGCATCAACAACAAACCTGCACCAACAACAAACCTGCACTAACACAAAACCTGCACCAACAACAAACCTGCATCAACAACAAACCTGCACTAACACAAAACCTGCACCAAAAACAAACCTGCACCAACAACAAACCTGCACCAACAACAAACCTGCACCAACAACAAATCTGCACTAACCCAAAACCTGCACCAACAACAAACTGGCACCAACAACAAACCTGCACTTACACAAAACCTGCACCAACAACAAACCTGCATCAACAACAAACCTGCACTAACACAAAACCTGCACCAACAACAAACCTGCACCAACAACAAACCTGCACCAACAACAAACCTGCACCAACAACAAACCTGCACCAACAACAAACGTGCACCAACAACAAACCTGCACCAACAACAAACCTGCACCAACAACAAACCTGCACCAACAAGAAACCTGCACCAACAACAAAACTGCATCAACAACAAACCTGCACCAACAACAAACATGCATCACAAACAAACCTGCACCAACAACAAACCTGCATCACAAACAAACCTGCGTCAACAACAAACCTGCATCAACAACAAACCTGCACCAACAACAAACCTGCAACAACAACAAACCTGCACCAACAACAAACCGGCACTAACAACAAACCTGCATCAACAACAAACCTACTCGAACACCAAACCTGCACCAACAACAAACCTGCACTAACAACAAACCTGCATCAACAACAAACCTACTCGAACACCAAACCTGCACCAACAACAAACCTGCATCACAAACAAACCTGCACCAACAACAAACCTGCACCAACAACAAACCTGCAACAACAACAACCCTGCACCAACAACAAACCAGCACCAACAACAAACCTGCACCAACAACAAACCTGCACCAACAACAAACCTACACGAACACCAAACCTGCACCAACAAGAAACCTACTCCAACACCAAACCTGCACCAACAACAAACCTGTATCACCAACAAACCTGCACCAACAACAAACATGCACCAACAACTAACCAGCGCTAACAACAAACCTGCACCAACAACAAACCAGCGCTAACAAGAAAACTGCACCAAGAACAAACCAGCACCAACAACAAACCTGCACCAACAACAAACCTGCGCCATCAACAAACCTGCACCAGCAACAAACCTGCACCAGCAACAAACCTGCACGAACAACAAACCTGCACCAACAACAAACCTGCATCAACAACAAACCTGCACGAACAACAAACCTGCACTAACAACAAACCTGCAACAACAACAAACCTGCACCAACAACAAACCTGCATCAACAACAAACCTGCATCATCAGCAAACCTACACGAACACTAAACCTGCACCAACAACAAACCTGCATCAACAACAAACCTGCACCAACAACAAACCTGCACTAACACAAAACCTGCACCAACAACAAACCTGCATCAACAACAAACCTGCACTAACACAAAACCTGCATCACAAACAAACCTGCGTCAACAACAAACCTGCATCAACAACAGACCTGCACCAACAACAAACCTGCAACAACAACAAACCAGCACCAACAACAAACCTGCACCAACAACAAACCTGCACTAACAACAAACCTGCATCAACAACAAACCTACTTGAACACCAAACCTGCACCAACAACAAACCTGCACTAACAACAAACCTGCATCGACAACAAACCTACTCGAACACCAAACCTGCACCAACAACAAACCTGCATCACAAACAAACCTGCACCAACAACAAACCTGCACCAACAACAAACCTGCATCAACAACAAACCTGCACCAACAACAAACCTGCAACAACAACAAACCTGCACCAACAACAAACCAGCACCAACAACAAACCTGCACCAACAACAAACCTGCACTAACAACAAACCTGCATCAACAACAAACCTACTCGAACACCATACCTGCACCAACAACAAACCTGCATCAACAACAAACCTGCATCCCCAACAACAAACCTGCATCAACAACAAACCTGCAACAACAACAAACCTGCACCAAGAACAAACCTACACCAACAACAATCCTGCATCATCAACAAACCTGCAACAACAACAAACCTGCACCAAGAACAAACCTACACCAACAACAATCCTGCATCATCAACAAACCTGCACTAACAGCAAACCTGCACCAAGAACAAACCTGCACCAACAATAAACCTGCACCAACAACAAACCTACACCAACAACAAACCTGCACCAACAACAAACCTGCACCAACAACAAACCTGCATCAACAACAAACCTGCACCAACAACAAACCTGCACCAACAACAAACCTGCACCAACAACAAACCTGCACCAACAACAAACCTGCACCAACAACAAACCTGCAACAACAACAAACCTGTATCACCAACAAACCTGCACCAACAACAAACCTGCACCAACAACAAACCAGCGCTAACAACAAACCTGCACCAACAACAAACCAGCGCTAACAAGAAAACTGCACCAAGAACAAATGAGCACCAACAACAAACCTGCGCCATCAACAAACCTGCACCAACAACAAACCTGCACCAACAACAAACCTGCGCCATCAACAAACCTGCACCAACAACAAACCTGCACCAACAACAAACCTGCACGAACAACAAACCTGCATCACAAACAAACCTGCACCAACAACAAACCTGCACCAACAACAAACCTGCACGAACAACAAACCTGCACCAACAACAAACCTGCATCAACAACAAACCTGCACGAACAACAAACCTGCACTAACAACAAACCTGCAACAACAACAAACCTGCACCAACAACAAACCAGCATCAACAATAAACCTGCATCATCAGCAAACCTACACGAACACTAAACCTGCACCAACAACAAACCTGCATCAACAACAAACCTGCACCAACAACAAACCTGCACCAACAACAAACCTGCACCAACAACAAACCTGCACCAACAACAAACCTGCACCAACTACAAACCTGCACCAACATCAAACCTGCACCAACAAGAAACCTGCACCAAGAACAAAACTGCATCAACAACAAACCTGCACCAACAACAAACATGCATCACAAACAAACCTGCACCAACAACAAACCTGCATCACAAACAAACCTGCGTCAACAACAAACCTGCATCAACAACAAACCTGCACCAACAACAAACCTGCAACAACAACAAACCAGCACCAACAACAAACCTGCACCAACAACAAACCTGCACGAACAACAAACCTGCACTAACAACAAACCTACTCGAACACCAAACCTGCACCAACAACAAACCTGCACTAACAACAAACCTGCATCAACAACAAACCTACTCGAACACCAAACCTGCACCAACAACAAACCTGCATCACAAACAAACCTGCACCAACAACAAACCTGCACCAACAACAAACCTGCATCAACAACAGACCTGCACCAACAACAAACCTGCAACAACAACAAACCTGCACCAACAACAAACCAGCACCAACAACAAACCTGCACTAACAACAAACCTGCATCAACAACAAACCTACTCGAACACCATACCTGCACCAACAACAAACCTGCATCAACAACAAACCTGCATCCCCAACAACAAACCTGCATCATCAACAAACCTGCAACAACAACAAACCTGCACCAAGAACAAACCTACACCAACGACAATCCTGCATCATCAACAAACCTGCACTAACAGCAAACCTGCACCAAGAACAAACCAGCGCTAACCACAAACCTGCACCAACAACAAACCTGCACCAACAACAAACCTGCACCAAAAACAAACCTGCACCAACAACAAACCAGCACCAAAAACAAACCTGCACCAACAACAAACCTGCACCAAAAACAAACCTGCACCAACAACAAACCTGCACCAACAACAAACCTGCAACAACTACAAACATTCACCAACAACGAACCTACACCAACAACAAACCTACACAAACAACAAACCTGCACCAACAACAAACTTGCATCACAAACAAACCTGCACCAACAACAAACCTGCATCAACAACAAACCTGCACCAACAACAAACTTGCACCAACAACAAACCTGCAACAACTACAAACCTGCATCAACAACAAACCTGCACCAACAACAAACCTGCACCAACAACAAACCTGCATCAACAACAAACCTGCGCCAACAACAAACCTGCACCAACAACAAACCTGCACCAACAACAAACCTACATCAACAAACCTGCACCAACAACAAACCTGCACCAACAGCAAACCTGCACCAACAAACCTGCACCAACAACAAACCTACTCGAACACCAAACCTGCACCAACAACAAACCTGCATCACAAACAAACCTGCACCAACAACAAACCTGCACCAACAACAAACCTGCATCAACAACAAACCTGCACCAACAACAAACCTGCAACAACAACAAACCTGCACCAACAACAAACCAGCACCAACAACAAACCTGCACCAACAACAAACCTGCACTAACAACAAACCTGCATCAACAACAAACCTACTCGAACACCATACCTGCACCAACAACAAACCTGCATCAACAACAAACCTGCATCCCCAACAACAAACCTGCATCAACAACAAACCTGCAACAACAACAAACCTGCACCAAGAACAAACCTACACCAACAACAATCCTGCATCATCAACAAACCTGCAACAACAACAAACCTGCACCAACAACAAACCTGCAACAACAACAAACCTGCACCAACAACAAACCAGCACCAACAACAAACCTGCACTAACAGCAAACCTGCACCAAGAACAAACCTGCACCAACAATAAACCTGCACCAACAACAAACCTGCACCAACAACAAACCTGTATCACCAACAAACCTGCACCAACAGCAAACCTGCACCAACAACAAACCAGCGCTAACCACAATCCTGCACCAACAACAAACCAGCGCTAACAACAAAACTGCACCAAGAACAAACCTGCACCACCAACAAACCTGCACCAACAAACCTGCACCATGAACAAATCTGCACCAACAACAAACCTGCACCAAGAACAAACGTGCACCAACAACAAACCTGCACCACAAACAAACCTGCGTCAAAAACAAACCTGCATCAACAACAAACCTGCACCAACAACAGACCTGCAACAACAACAAACCTGCACCAACAACAAACCTGCACCAACAACAAACCTGCACCAACAACAAACCTACACCAACAACAAACCTGCATCACAAACAAACCTGCACCAACAACAAACCTGCACCAACAACAAACCTGCACCAACAACAAACCTACACCAACAACAAACCTACACCAACAACAAACCTGCACCAACAACAAACCTGCACCAACAACAAACCTGCACCAACAACAAACCTGCACCTACAACAAACCGGCATCACAAACAAACCTGCACCAACAACAAACCTGCACCAACAACAAACCTGCACCAACAACAAACCTACACCAACAACAAACCTGCACCAACAACAAACCTGCACCAACAACAAACCTGCATCACAAACAAACCTGCACCAACAACAAACCTGCATCACAAACAAACCTGCACCAACAACAAACCTGCATCACAAACAAACCTGCACCAACAACAAACCTGCACCAACAACAAACCTGCATCAACAACAAACCTGCACCAACAACAAACCTGCATCACAAACAAACCTGCACCAACAACAAACCTGCATCACAAACAAACCTGCACCAACAACAAACCTGCACCAACAACAAACCTACACCAACAACAAACCTGCACGAACAACAAACCTGCATCACAAACAAACCTGCACCAACAACAAACCTGCATCACAAACAAACCTGCACCAACAACAAACCTGCACCAACAACAAACCTGCGCCATCAACAAACCTGCACCAACAACAAACCTACACCAACAACAAACCTGCGCCATCAACAAACCTGCACCAACAACAAACCTGCACCAACAACAAACCTGCATCACAAACAAACCTGCACCAACAACAAACCTGCACCAACAACAAACCTGCACCAACAACAAACCTGCACGAACAACAAACCTGCACCAACAACAAACCTGCATCAACAACAAACCTGCACGAACAACAAACCTGCACTAACAACAAACCTGCAACAACAACAAACCTGCACCAACAACAAACCTGCATCAACAACAAACCTGCATCATCAGCAAACCTACACGAACACTAAACCTGCACCAACAACAAACCTGCATCAACAACAAACCTGCACCAACAACAAACCTGCACCAACAACAAACCTGCACCAACAACAAACCTGCACCAACAACAAACCTGCACCAACAACAAACCTGCACCAACAACAAACTTACACCAACAACAAACCTGCACTAACACAAAACCTGGACCAATAACAAACCTGCACCAACAACAAACCTGCACCAACAACAAACCTGCACCAACAACAAACCTGCATCAACAACAAACCTGCACCAACAACAAACCTGCACGAACACTAAACCTGCACCAACAACAAACATGCACCAACAACAAACCTGCATCAACAACAAACCTGCACCAACAACAAACCTGCACTAACACAAAACCTGCACCAACAACAAACCTGCATCAACAACAAACCTGCACTAACACAAAACCGGCACCAACAACAAACCTGCACCAACAACAAACCCGCACCAACAACAAACCTGCACCAACAACAAACCTGCACCAACAACAAACCTGCACTAACACAAAACCTGCACCAACAACAAACCTGCACCAACAACAAACCTGCACCAACAACAAACCTGCACCAACAACAAACCTGCACCAACAACAAACCTGCACCAACAACAAACCTGCACCAACAAGAAACCTGCACCAACAACAAAACTGCATCAACAACAAACCTGCACCAACAACAAACATGCATCACAAACAAACCTGCACCAACAACAAACCTGCATCACAAACAAACCTGCGTCAACAACAAACCTGCATCAACAACAAACCTGCACCAACAACAAACCTGCACCAACAACAAACCTGCACTAACAACAAACCTGCATCAACAACAAACCTACTCGAACACCAAACCTGCACCAACAACAAACCTGCACTAACAACAAACCTGCATCAACAACAAACCTACTCGAACACCAAATCTGCACCAACAACAAACCTGCATCACAAACAAACCTGCACCAACAACAAACCTGCACCAACAACAAACCTGCACCAACAACAAACCAGCACCAACAACAAACCTGCACCAACAACAAACCTGCACCAACAACAAACCTACACGAACACCAAACCTGCACCAACAAGAAACCTACTCCAACACCAAACCTGCACCAACAACAAACCTGCATCACCAACAAACCTGCACCAACAACAAACCTGCACCAACAACAAACCAGCGCTAACAACAAACCTGCACCAACAACAAGCCAGCGCTAACAAGAAAACTGCACCAAGAACAAATGAGCACCAACAACAAACCTGCACCAACAACAAACCTGCGCCATCAACAAACCTGCACCAACAACAAACCTGCACCAACAACAAACCTGCACGAACAACAAACCTGCATCACAAACAAACCTGCACCAACAACAAACCTGCACCAACAACAAACCTGCACGAACAACAAACCTGCACCAACAACAAACCTGCATCAACAACAAACCTGCACGAACAACAAACCTGCACTAACAACAAACCTGCAACAACAACAAACCTGCACCAACAACAAACCTGCATCAACAACAAACCTGCATCATCAGCAAACCTACACGAACACTAAACCTGCACCAACAACAAACCTGCATCAACAACAAACCTGCACCAACAACAAACCTGCACCAACAACAAACCTGCACCAACAACAAACCTGCACCAACAACAAACCTGCACCAACAACAAACATGCATCACAAACAAACCTGCACCAACAACAAACCTGCATCACAACAAACCTGCGTCAACAACAAACCTGCATCAACAACAAACCTGCACCAACAACAAACCTGCAACAACAACAAACCAGCACCAACAACAAACCTGCACCAACAACAAACCTGCACTAACAACAAACCTGCATCAACAACAAACCTACTCGAACACCAAACCTGCACCAACAACAAACCTGCACTAACAACAAACCTGCATCAACAACAAACCTACTCGAACACCAAACCTGCACCAACAACAAACCTGCATCACAAACAAAACTGCACCAACAACAAACCTGCACCAACAACAAACCTGCACCAACAACAAACCTGCAACAACAACAAACCTGCACCAACAACAAACCAGCACCAACAACAAACCTGCACCAACAACAAACCTGCACTAACAACAAACCTGCATCAACAACAAACCTACTCGAACACCATACCTGCACCAACAACAAACCTGCATCAACAACAAACCAGCATCCCCAACAACAAACCTGCATCAACAACAAACCTGCAACAACAACAAACCTGCACCAACAACAAACCTACACCAACAACAATCCTGCATCATCAACAAACCTGCAACAACAACAAACCTGCACCAAGAACAAACCTACACCAACGACAATCCTGCATCATCAACAAACCTGCACTAACAGCAAACCTGCACCAAGAACAAACCTGCACCAACAATAAACCTGCACCAACAACAAACCTGCACCAACAACAAACCTGCAACAACAACAAACCTGCACCAACAACAAACCAGCACCAACAACAAACCTGCACCAACAACAAACCTGCACCAACAACAAACCTACACGAAAACCAAACCTGCACCAACAAGAAACCTACTCCAACACCAAACCTGCACCAACAACAAACCTGTATCACCAACAAACCTGCACCAACAACAAACCTGCACCAACAACAAACCAGCGCTAACCACAAACCTGCACCAACAACAAACCTGCACCAACAACAAACCTGCACTAACAACAAACCTGCAACAACAACAAACCTGCACCAACAACAAACCTGCATCACAAACAAACCTGCACCAACAACAAACCTGCACCAAAAACAAACCTGCACCAACAACAAACCTGCACCAAAAACAAACCTGCACCAACAACAAACCTGCACCAAAAACAAACCTGCACCAACAACAAACCTGCACCAACAACAAACCTGCAACAAGTACAAACCTGCACCAACAATAAACCTGCACCAACAACAAACCTACACCAACAACAAACCTGCACCAACAACAAACCTGCAACAACTACAAACCTGCACCAACAACAAACCTACACAAACAACAAACCTGCACCAACAACAAACTTGCATCACAAACAAACCTGCACCAACAACAAACCTGCATCAACAACAAACCTGCACCAACAACAAACTTGCACCAACAACAAACCTGCAACAACTACAAACCTGCATCAACAACAAACCTGCACCAACAACAAACCTGCACCAACAACAAACCTGCATCAACAACAAACCTGCGCCAACAACAAACCTGCACCAACAACAAACCTGCACCAACAACAAACCTACACCAACAAACCTGCACCAACAACAAACCTGCACCAACAGCAAACCTGCACCAACAAACCTGCACCAACAACAAACCTGCACCAACAACACACCTACACCAACAACAAAACTGCGCCATCAACAAACCTGCACCAACAACAAACCTACACCAACAACAAACCTGCACCAACATCAAACCTACACCAACAACAAACCTGCACCAACAACAAACCTACACCAACAAACCTGCACCAACAAAAAACCTGCACCAACAAGCCTGCACCAACAATAAACCTGCACCAACAAACCTACACCAACAACAAACCGGCACCAACAAGAAACCTACACCAACAACAAACCTACACCAACAAGAAACCTGCACCAACAACAAACCTGCACCAACAACAAACCTACATCACAAACAAACCTGCACCAACAACAAACCTGCGCCATCAACAAACCTGCACCAACAACAAACCTGCATCACAAACAAACCTGCATCAACAACAAACCTGCACCAACATCAAACCTGCACCAACAACAAACCTACACCAACAACAAACCTGCATCACAAACAAACCTGCATGAACAACAAACCTGCATCACAAACAAACCTGCATCAACAACAAACCTACACCAACAATAAACCTGCAACAACAACAAACCTGCATCACAAACAAACCTGCATCAACAACAAACCTGCACCAACAACAAACCTGCATCACAAACAAACCTGCACCAACAACAAACCTGCACCAACAACAAACCTGCACGAACAACAAAGCTGCATCACAAACAAACCTGCATCAACAACAAACTTGCGCCATCAACAAACCTGCACCAACAACAAACATGCATCACAAACAAACCTGCATCAACAACAAACCTGCACCAACAACAAACCTGCACCAACAACAAACCTGCACCAACAATAAACCTGCACGAACAACAAACCTGCATCACAAACAAACCTGCACCAACAACAAACCTGCACCAACAACAAACCTGCACGAACAACAAACCTGCACGAACAACAAACCTGCACCAACAACAAACCTGCACGAACAACAAACCTGCACCAACAACAAACCTGCATCAACAATAAACCTGCACCAACAACAAACCTACACCAACAACAAACCTGCACCAAAAACAAACCGGCACCAACAACAAACCTGCACCAAAAACAAACCTGCACCAACAACAAACCTGCAACAACAACAAACCTGCAACAACTACAAACCTGCACCAACAAACCTGCACCAACAACAAACCTGCACCAACAACACACCTACACCAACAAGAAACCTGCGCCAACAACAAACCTGAACCAACAACACACCTACACCAACAACAGACCAGCGCCAACAACAAACCTGCACCAACAACAAACCTACACCAACAATAAACCTACACCAACAACAAACCTACACCAACAACAAACCTGCACCAACAACAAACCTGCATCACAAACAAACCTGCACCAACAACAAACCTGCACCAACAATAAACCTACACCAACAACAAACCTACACAAACAACAAACCTGCACCAACAACAAACTTGCATCACAAACAAACCTGCATCAACAACAAACCTGCATCAACAACAAACCTGCACCAACAACAAACCTGCATCAACAACAAACCTGCACCAACAACAAACCTGCACCAACAACAAACCTGCATCAACAACAAACCTGCGCCAACAACAAACCTGCACCAACAACAAACCTACACCAACAACAATCCTGCATCATCAACAAACCTGCAACAACAACAAACCTGCACCAAGAACAAACCTACACCAACGACAATCCTGCATCATCAACAAACCTGCACTAACAGCAAACCTGCACCAAGAACAAACCTGCACCAACAATAAACCTGCACCAACAACAAACCTGCACCAACAACAAACCTGCAACAACAACAAACCTGCACCAACAACAAACCAGCACCAACAACAAACCTGCACCAACAACAAACCTGCACCAACAACAAACCTACACGAAAACCAAACCTGCACCAACAAGAAACCTACTCCAACACCAAACCTGCACCAACAACAAACCTGTATCACCAACAAACCTGCACCAACAACAAACCTGCACCAACAACAAACCAGCGCTAACCACAAACCTGCACCAACAACAAACCTGCACCAACAACAAACCTGCACTAACAACAAACCTGCAACAACAACAAACCTGCACCAACAACAAACCTGCATCACAAACAAACCTGCACCAACAACAAACCTGCACCAAAAACAAACCTGCACCAACAACAAACCTGCACCAAAAACAAACCTGCACCAACAACAAACCTGCACCAAAAACAAACCTGCACCAACAACAAACCTGCACCAACAACAAACCTGCAACAAGTACAAACCTGCACCAACAATAAACCTGCACCAACAACAAACCTACACCAACAACAAACCTGCACCAACAACAAACCTGCAACAACTACAAACCTGCACCAACAACAAACCTACACAAACAACAAACCTGCACCAACAACAAACTTGCATCACAAACAAACCTGCACCAACAACAAACCTGCATCAACAACAAACCTGCACCAACAACAAACTTGCACCAACAACAAACCTGCAACAACTACAAACCTGCATCAACAACAAACCTGCACCAACAACAAACCTGCACCAACAACAAACCTGCATCAACAACAAACCTGCGCCAACAACAAACCTGCACCAACAACAAACCTGCACCAACAACAAACCTACACCAACAAACCTGCACCAACAACAAACCTGCACCAACAGCAAACCTGCACCAACAAACCTGCACCAACAACAAACCTGCACCAACAACACACCTACACCAACAACAAAACTGCGCCATCAACAAACCTGCACCAACAACAAACCTACACCAACAACAAACCTGCACCAACATCAAACCTACACCAACAACAAACCTGCACCAACAACAAACCTACACCAACAAACCTGCACCAACAAAAAACCTGCACCAACAAACCTGCACCAACAATAAACCTGCACCAACAAACCTACACCAACAACAAACCGGCACCAACAAGAAACCTACACCAACAACAAACCTACACCAACAAGAAACCTGCACCAACAACAAACCTGCACCAACAACAAACCTACATCACAAACAAACCTGCACCAACAACAAACCTGCGCCATCAACAAACCTGCACCAACAACAAACCTGCATCACAAACAAACCTGCATCAACAACAAACCTGCACCAACATCAAACCTGCACCAACAACAAACCTACACCAACAACAAACCTGCATCACAAACAAACCTGCATGAACAACAAACCTGCATCACAAACAAACCTGCATCAACAACAAACCTACACCAACAATAAACCTGCAACAACAACAAACCTGCATCACAAACAAACCTGCATCAACAACAAACCTGCACCAACAACAAACCTGCATCACAAACAAACCTGCACCAACAACAAACCTGCACCAACAACAAACCTGCACGAACAACAAAGCTGCATCACAAACAAACCTGCATCAACAACAAACTTGCGCCATCAACAAACCTGCACCAACAACAAACATGCATCACAAACAAACCTGCATCAACAACAAACCTGCACCAACAACAAACCTGCACCAACAACAAACCTGCACCAACAATAAACCTGCACGAACAACAAACCTGCATCACAAACAAACCTGCACCAACAACAAACCTGCACCAACAACAAACCTGCACGAACAACAAACCTGCACGAACAACAAACCTGCACCAACAACAAACCTGCACGAACAACAAACCTGCACCAACAACAAACCTGCATCAACAATAAACCTGCACCAACAACAAACCTACACCAACAACAAACCTGCACCAAAAACAAACCGGCACCAACAACAAACCTGCACCAAAAACAAACCTGCACCAACAACAAACCTGCAACAACAACAAACCTGCAACAACTACAAACCTGCACCAACAAACCTGCACCAACAACAAACCTGCACCAACAACACACCTACACCAACAAGAAACCTGCGCCAACAACAAACCTGAACCAACAACACACCTACACCAACAACAGACCAGCGCCAACAACAAACCTGCACCAACAACAAACCTACACCAACAATAAACCTACACCAACAACAAACCTACACCAACAACAAACCTGCACCAACAACAAACCTGCATCACAAACAAACCTGCACCAACAACAAACCTGCACCAACAATAAACCTACACCAACAACAAACCTACACAAACAACAAACCTGCACCAACAACAAACTTGCATCACAAACAAACCTGCATCAACAACAAACCTGCATCAACAACAAACCTGCACCAACAACAAACCTGCATCAACAACAAACCTGCACCAACAACAAACCTGCACCAACAACAAACCTGCATCAACAACAAACCTGCGCCAACAACAAACCTGCACCAACAACAAACCTGCACCGACAACAAACCTACACCAACAAACCTGCACCAACAACAAACCTGCACCAACAGCAAACCTGCACCAACAAACCTGCACCAACAACAAACCTGCACCAACAACACACCTACACCAACAACAAACCTGCGCCAACAACAAACCTGCACCAACAACAACCTACACCAACAACAAACCTGCAACAACATCAAACCTACACCAACAACAAACCTGCACCAACAACAAACCTACACCAACAAACCTGCACCAACAACAAACCTGCACCAACAACACACCTACACCAACAACAAACCTGCAACAACATCAAACCTGCACCAACAACAAACCTACACCAACAACAAACCTGCAACAACATCAAACCTACACCAACAACAAACCTGCACCAACAACAAACCTACACCAACAAACCTGCACCAACAATAAACCTGCACCAACAAACCTACACCAACAACAAACCGGCACCAACAAGAAACCTACACCAACAACAAACCTACACCAACAAGAAACCTGCACCAACAACAAACCTGCACCAACAACAAACCTACATCACAAACAAACCTGCATCAACAACAAACCTGCGCCATCAACAAACCTGCACCAACAACAAACCTAAACCAACAACAAACCTGCATCACAAACAAACCTGCACCAACAACAAACCTGCATCACAAACAAACCTGCACCAACAACAAACCTGCATCACAAACAAACCTGCACCAACAACAAACCTGCACCAACAACAAACCTGCATCACAAACAAACCTGCACCAACAACAAACCTGCACCAACATCAAACCTGCACCAACCACAAACCTGCACCAACAACAAACCTGCATCACAAACAAACCTGCACCAACAACAAACCTGCACCAACATCAAACCTGCACCAACAACAAACCTACACCAACAACAATCCTGCATCACAAACAAACCTGCACGAACAACAAACCTGCACCAACATCAAACCTGCACCAACAACAAACCTACACCAACAACAAACCTGCATCACAAACAAACCTGCACGAACAACAAACATGCATCACAAACAAACCTGCATCAACAACAAACCTACACCAACAATAAACCTGCAACAACAACAAACCTGCATCACAAGCAAACCTGCATCAACAACAAACCTGCACCAACAAAAAACCTGCACGAACAACAAACCTGCTTCACAAACAAACCAGCATCAACAACAAACCTGCATCACAAACAAACCTGCATCAACAACAAACCTGCACCAACAACAAACCTGCACCAACAACAAACCTGCATCAACAACAAACCTGCACCAACAACAAACCTGCACGAACAACAAACCTGCATCACAAACAAACCTGCACCAACAACAAACCTGCATCACAAACAAACCAGCACCAACAACAAACCTGCAACAACAACAAACCTGCACCAACAACAAACCTGCACCAACAACAAACCTGCATCACAAACAAACCTGCATCAACAACAAACCTGCACCAACAACAAACCTGCACCAAAAACAAACCTGCACCAACAATAAACCTGCACGAACAACAAACCTGCATCACAAACAACCCTGCACCAACAACAAACCTGCACCAACAACAAACCTGCACGAACAACAAACCTGCACGAACAACAAACCTGCATCACAAACAAACCTGCACCAACAACAAACCTGCACCAACAACAAACCTGCACGAACAACAAACCTGCATCACAAACAAACCTGCACCAACAACAAACCTGCACCAACAACAAACCTGCACGAACAACAAACCTGCATCACAAACAAACCAGCACCAACAACAAACCTGCACCAACAACAAACCTGCACCAACAACAAACCTGCATCAACAACAAACCTGCGCCATCAACAAACCAGCACCAACAACAAACCTGCACCAACATCAAACCTGCACCAACAACAAACCAGCACCAACAACAAACCTGCACCAACAATAAACCTGCACGAACAACAAGCCTGCACCAACAACAAACCTGCACCAACAACAAACCTGCATCAACAATAAACCTGCACCAACAACAAACCTGCACCAACAACAAACCTGCACCAAAAACAAACCTGCACCAACAACAAACCTGCACCAAAAACAAACCTGCACCAACAACAAACCTGCACCAACAACAAACCTGCAACAACTACAAACCTACACCAACAATAAACCTACACCAACAATAAACCTACACCAACAACAAACCTGCACCAACAACAAACCTGCATCACAAACAAACCTGCACCAACAACAAACCTGCACCAACAATAAACCTACACCAACAACAAACCTACACAAACAACAAACCTGCACCAACAACAAACTTGCATCACAAACAAACCTGCACCAACAACAAACCTGCATCAACAACCAACCTGCACCAACAACAAACCTGCATCAACAACAAACCTGCACCAACAACAAACCTGCACCAACAACAAACCTGCATCAACAACAAACCTGCGCCAACAACAAACCTGCACCAACAACAAACCTGCACCGACAACAATCCTACACCAACAAACCTGCACCAACAACAAACCTGCACCAACAGCAAACCTGCACCAACAAACCTGCACCAACAACAAACCTGCACCAACAACACACCTACACCAACAACAAACCTGCGCCAACAACAAACCTGCACCAACAACAAACCTACACCAACAATAAACCTGCACGAACAACAAACCTGCACTAACAACAAACCTGCACCAACAGCAAACCTGCACCAACAAACCTGCACCAACAACAAACCTGCACGAACAACACACCTACACCAACAACAAACCTGCGCCAACAACAAACCTGCACCAACAACAAACCTACACCAACAACAAACCTGCACCAACATCAAACCTGCACCAACAACAAACCTGCACCAACAAACCTGCACCAACAATAAACCTGCACCAACAAACCTACACCAACAACAAACCGGCACCAACAAGAAACCTCCACCAACAACAAACCTACACCAACAACAAACCTGCACCAACAACAAACCTGCACCAACAACAAACCTACACCAACAACAAACCTGCACCAACAACAAACCTGCATCACAAACAAACCTGCACCAACAACAAACCTGCATCACAAACAAACCTGCACTAACAACAAACCTGCATCACAAACAAACCTGCACCAACAACAAACCTGCACCAACAACAAACCTGCATCACAAACAAACCTGCACCAACAACAAACCTGCACCAACATCAAACCTGCACCAACCACAAACCTGCACCAACAACAAACCTGCATCACAAACAAACCTGCACCAACAACAAACCTGCACCAACATCAAACCTGCACCAACAACAAACCTACACCAACAACAATCCTGCATCACAAACAAACCTGCACGAACAACAAACCTGCACCAACATCAAACCTGCACCAACAACAAACCTACACCAACAACAAACCTGCATCACAAACAAACCTGCACGAACAACAAACATGCATCACAAAGAAACCTGCATGAACAACAAACCTACACCAACAATAAACCTGCAACAACAACAAACCTGCATCACAAACAAACCTGCATCAACAACAAACCTGCACCAACAACAAACCTGCACGAACAACAAACCTGCATCACAAACAAACCTGCACCAACAACAAACCTGCACCAACATCAAACCTGCACCAACAACAAACCTACACCAACAACAATCCTGCATCACAAACAAACCTGCACGAACAACAAACCTGCACCAACATCAAACCTGCACCAACAACAAACCTACACCAACAACAAACCTGCATCACAAACAAACCTGCACGAACAACAAACATGCATCACAAACAAACCTGCATCAACAACAAACCTACACCAACAATAAACCTGCAACAACAACAAACCTGCATCACAAACAAACCTGCATCAACAACAAACCTGCACCAACAAAAAACCTGCACGAACAACAAACCTGCTTCACAAACAAACCAGCATCAACAACAAACCGGCATCACAAACAAACCTGCATCAACAACAAACCTGCACCAACAACAAACCTGCAGCAACAACAAACCTGCATCAACATCAAACCTGCACCAACAACAAACCTGCATGAACAACAAAACTGCATCACAAACAAACCTGCACCAACAACAAACCTGCATCACAAACAAACCTGCACCAACAACAAACCTGCAACAACAACAAACCTGCACCAACAACAAACCTGCACCAACAACAAACCTGCATCACAAACAAACCTGCATCAACAACAAACCTGCACCAACAACAAACCTGCACCAACAACAAACCTGCACCAACAATAAACCTGCACGAACAACAAACCTGCATCACAAACAACCCTGCACCAACAACAAACCTGCACCAACAACAAACCTGCACGAACAACAAACCTGCACGAACAACAAACCTGCATCACAAACAAACCTGCACCAACAACAAACCTGCACCAACAACAAACCTGCACGAACAACAAACCTGCATCACAAACAAACCTGCACCAACAACAAACCTGCACCAACAACAAACCTGCACGAACAACAAACCTGCATCACAAACAAACCAGCACCAACAACAAACCTGCACCAACAACAAACCTGCACCAACAACAAACCTGCATCAACAACAAACCTGCGCCATCAACAAACCAGCACCAACAACAAACCTGCACCAACATCAAACCTGCACCAACAACAAACCAACACCAACAACAAACCTGCACCAACAATAAACCTGCACGAACAACAAGCCTGCACCAACAACAAACCTGCACCAACAACAAACCTGCATCAACAATAAACCTGCACCAACAACAAACCTGCACCAACAACAAACCTGCACCAAAAACAAACCTGCACCAACAACAAACCTGCACCAAAAACAAACCTGCACCAACAACAAACCTGCACCAACAACAAACCTGCAACAACAACAAACCTACACCAACAACAAACCTGCACCAATAACAAACCTGCACCAACAATAAACCTGCATCACAAACAAACCTGCACCAACAACAAACCTGCACCAACAACAAACCTGCATCACAAACAAACCTGCACCAACAACAAACCTGCACCAACAATAAACCTACACCAACAACAAACCTACACCAACAACAAACCTGCACCAACAACAAACCTGCATCACAAACAAACCTGCACCAACAACAAACCTGCACCAACAATAAACCTACACCAACAACAAACCTGCACCAATAACAAACCTGCACCAACAATAAACCTGCACCAACAACAAACCTGCACAAACAACAAACCTGCACCAACAACAAACCTACACCAACAATAAACCTACACCAACAACAAACCTACACCAACAACAAACCTGCACCAACAACAAACCTGCATCACAAACAAACCTGCACCAACAACAAACCTGCACCAACAATAAACCTACACCAACAACAAACCTGCACCAATAACAAACCTGCACCAACAATAAACCTGCACCAACAACAAACCTGCACAAACAACAAACCTGCACCAACAACAAACTTGCATCACAAACAAACCTGCACCAACAACAAACCTGCATCAAAAACCAACCTGCACCAACAACAAACCTGCATCAAAAACAAACCTGCACCAACAACAAACCTGCACCAACAACAAACCTGCATCAACAACAAACCTGCGCCAACAACAAACCTGCACCAACAACAAACCTGCACCGACAACAATCCTACACCAACAAACCTGCACCAACAACAAACCTGCACCAACAGCAAACCTGCACCAACAAACCTGCACCAACAACAAACCTGCACGAACAACACACCTACACCAACAACAAACCTGCGCCAACAACAAACCTGCACCAACAACAAACCTACACCAACAATAAACCTGCACGAACAACAAACCTGCACCAACAACAAACCTGCACCAACAGCAAACCTGCACCAACAAACCTGCACCAACAACAAACCTGCACGAACAACACACCTACACCAACAACAAACCTGCGCCAACAACAAACCTGCACCAACAACAAACCTACACCAACAACAAACCTGCACCAACATCAAACCTGCACCAACAACAAACCTGCACCAACAAACCTGCACCAACAATAAACCTGCACCAACAATAAACCGGCACCAACAAGAAAACTCCACCAACAACAAACCTACACCAACAACAAACCGGCACCAACAAGAAACCTCCACCAACAACAAACCTACACCAACAACAAACCTGCACCAACAACAAACCTGCACCAACAACAAACCTACACCAACAACAAACCTGCACCAACAACAAACCGGCACCAACAAGAAACCTCCACCAACAACAAACCTACACCAACAACAAACCGGCACCAACAAGAAACCTCCACCAACAACAAACCTACACCAACAACAAACCTGCACCAACAACAAACCTACACCAACAATAAACCTGCACCAACAACAAACCTGCATCACAAACAAACCTGCACTAACAACAAACCTGCATCACAAACAAACCTGCACCAACAACAAACCTGCACCAACAACAAACCTGCATCACAAACAAACCTGCACCAACAACAAACCTGCACCAACATCAAACCTGCACCAACCACAAACGTGCACCAACAACAAACCTGCATCACAAACAAACCTGCACCAACAACAAACCTGCACCAACATCAAACCTGCACCAACAACAAACCTACACCAACAACAATCCTGCATCACAAACAAACCTGCACGAACAACAAACCTGCACCAACATCAAACCTGCACCAACAACAAACCTACACCAACAACAAACCTGCATCACAAACAAACCTGCACGAACAACAAACATGCATCACAAACAAACCTGCATGAACAACAAACCTACACCAACAATAAACCTGCAACAACAACAAACCTGCATCACAAACGAACCTGCATCAACAACAAACCTGCACCAACAACAAACCTGCACGAACAACAAACCTGCATCACAAACAAACCTGCATCAACAACAAACCTGCGCCATCAACAAACCTGCACCAACAACAAACATGCATCACAAACAAACCTGCATCAACAACAAACCTGCACCAACAACAAACCTGCACCAACAACAAACCTGCGCCATCAACAAACCTGCACCAACAACAAACATGCATCACAAACAAACCTGCATCAACAACAAACCTGCACCAACAACAAACATGCACCAACAACAAACCTGCACCAACAATAAACCTGCACCAACAACAAACCTGCACCAACAACAAACCTGCACGAACAACAAACCTGCACGAACAACAAACCTGCACCAACAACAAACCTGCACAAACAACAAACCTGCATCACAAACAAACCTGCATCACATACAAACCTGCACCAACAACAAACCTGCATCAACAACAAACCTGCACCAACAACAAACCTGCATCAACAACAAACCTGCACCAACAACAAACCTGCACCAACAACAAACCTGCAACAACAACAAACCTTCACCAACAAACCTGCACCAACAACAAACCTGCACCAACAACACACCTACACCAACAACAAACCTGCGCCAACCACAAACCTGCATCAACAACAAAGCTACACCAACAACAAACCTGCACCAACATCAAACCTGCACCAACAACAAATCTGCACCAACAAACCTGCACCAACAATAAACCTGCACCAACAAACCTACACCAACAACAAACCGGCACCAACAAGAAACCTACACCAACAACAAACCTTCACCAACAAGAAACCTGCACCAACAACAAACCTGCACCAACAACAAACCTACATCACAAACAAACCTGCACCAACAACAAACCTGCACCAACAACAAACCTACACCAACAACAAACCTGCACCAACAATAAACCTGCACCAACAAACCTACACCAACAACAAACCGGCACCAACAAGAAACCTACACCAACAACAAACCTACACCAACAAGAAACCTGCACCAACAACAAACCTGCACCAACAACAAACCTACATCACAAACAAACCTGCACCAACAACAAACCTGCACCAGCAACAAACCTGCACCAACAACAAACCTGCACCAACAACAAACCTGCACCAACAACAAACCTGCATCACAAACAAACCTGCACCAACAACAAACCTGCACCAACAACAAACCTGCACGAACAACAAACCTGCATCACAAACAAACCTGCAACAACAACAAACCTGCACCAACAACAAACCTGCACGAACAACAAACCTGCATCACAAACAAACCTGCACCAACAACAAACCTGCACCAACAACAAACCTGCACCAACAACAAACCTGCATCAACAACAAACCTGCGCCATCAACAAACCAGCACCAACAACAAACCTGCACCAACATCAAACCTGCACCAACAACAAACCAACACCAACAACAAACCTGCACCAACAATAAACCTGCACCAACAACAAACCTGAACCAACAACAAACCTGCATCAACAATAAACCTGCACCAACAACAAACCTACACCAACAACAAACCTGCACCAAAAACAAACCTGCACCAACAACAAACCTGCACCAAAAACAAGCCTGCACCAACAACAAACCTGCACCAACAACAAACCTGCAACAACTACAAACCTGCACCAACAAACCTGCACCAACAACAAACCTGCACCAACAACACACCTACACCAACAACAAACCTGCGCCAACAACAAACCTGCACCAACAACAAACCTACACCAACAATAAACCTACACCAACAACAAACCTACACCAACAACAAACCTGCACCAACAACAAACCTGCATCACAAACAAACCTGCACCAACAACAAACCTGCACCAACAATAAACCTACACCAACAACAAACCTACACAAACAACAAACCTGCACCAACAACAAACTTGCATCACAAACAAACCTGCACCAATAACAAACCTGCACCAACAAAAAACCTGCATCAACAACAAACCTGCACCAACAACAAACCTGCATCAACAACAAACCTGCACCAATAACAAACCTGCACCAAGAACAAACCTGCATCAACAACAAACCTGCGCCAACAACAAACCTGCACCAACAACAAACCTGCACCGACAACAAACCTACACCAACAAACCTGCACCAACAACAAACCTGCACCAACAGCAAACCTGCACCAACAAACCTGCACCAACAACAAACCTGCACCAACAACACACCTACACCAACAACAAACCTGCGCCAACAACAAACCTGCACCAACAACAAACCTACACCAACAACAAACCTGCAACAACATCAAACCTACACCAACAACAAACCTGCACCAACAACAAACCTACACCAACAAACCTGCACCAACAAAAAACCTGCACCAACAAACCTGCACCAACAATAAACCTGCACCAACAAACCTACACCAACAACAAACCGGCACCAACAAGAAACCTACACCAACAACAAACCTACACCAACAAGAAACCTGCACCAACAACAAACCTGCACCAACAACAAACCTACATCACAAACAAACCTGCATCAACAACAAACCTGCGCCATCAACAAACCTGCACCAACAACAAACCTAAACCAACAACAAACCTGCACCAACATCAAACCTGCACCAACCACAAACCTGCACCAACAACAAACCTGCATCACAAACAAACCTGCACCAACAACAAACCTGCACCAACATCAAACCTGCACCAACAACAAACCTACACCAACAACAATCCTGCATCACAAACAAACCTGCACGAACAACAAACCTGCACCAACATCAAACCTGCACCAACAACAAACCTACACCAACAACAAACCTGCATCACAAACAAACCTGCACGAACAACAAACATGCATCACAAACAAACCTGCATCAACAACAAACCTACACCAACAATAAACCTGCAACAACAACAAACCTGCATCACAAACAAACCTGCATCAACAACAAACCTGCACCAACAACAAACCTGCACGAACAACAAACCTGCTTCACAAATAAACCAGCATCAACAACAAACCTGCATCACAAACATACCTGCATCAACAACAAACCTGCACCAACAACAAACCTGCACCAACAACAAACCTGCATCAACAACAAACCTGCACCAACAACAAACCTGCATCACAAACAAACCTGCACCAACAACAAACCTGCATCACAAACAAACCTGCACCAACAACAAACCTGCAACAACAACAAACCTGCACCAACAACAAACCTGCACCAACAACAAACCTGCATCACAAACAAACCTGCATCAACAACAAACCTGCACCAACAACAAACCTGCACCAACAACAAACCTGCACCAACAATAAACCTGCACGAACAACAAACCTGCATCACAAACAAACCTGCACCAACAACAAACCTGCACCAACAACAAACCTGCACAAACAACAAACCTGCACGAACAACAAACCTGCATCACAAACAAACCTGCACCAACAACAAACCTGCACCAACAACAAACCTGCACGAACAACAAACCTGCACGAACAACAAACCTGCATCACAAACAAACCTGCACCAACAACAAACCTGCACCAACAACAAACCTGCACGAACAACAAACCTGCATCACAAACAAACCAGCACCAACAACAAACCTGCACCAACAACAAACCTGCACCAACAACAAACCTGCATCAACAACAAACCTGCGCCATCAACAAACCAGCACCAATAACAAACCTGCACCAACATCAAACCTGCACCAACAACAAACCAACACCAACAACAAACCTGCACCAACAATAAACCTGCACGAACAACAAGCCTGCACCAACAACAAACCTGCACCAACAACAAACCTGCATCAACAATAAACCTGCACCAACAACAAACCTGCACCAACAACAAACCTGCACCAAAAACAAACCTGCACCAACAACAAAGCTGCACCAAAAACAAACCTGCACCAACAACAAACCTGCACCAACAACAAACCTGCAACAACTACAAACCTACACCAACAATAAATCTACACCAACAACAAACCTACGCCAACAACAAACCTGCACCAACAACAAACCTGCATCACAAACAAACCTGCACCAACAACAAACCTGCACCAACAATAAACCTACACCAACAACAAACCTACACAAACAACAAACCTGCACCAACAACAAACTTGCATCACAAACAAACCTGCACCAACAACAAACCTGCATCAACAACAAACCTGCACCAACAACAAACCTGCACCAACAACAAACCTGCATCAACAACAAACCTGCACGAACAACAAACCTGCATCACAAACAAACCTGCACCAACAACAAACCTGCACCAACAACAAACCTGCACCAACAACAAACCTGCATCAACAACAAACCTGCGCCATCAACAAACCAGCACCAACAACAAACCTGCACCAACATCAAACCTGCACCAACAACAAACCAACACCAACAACAAACCTGCACCAACAATAAACCTGCACCAACAACAAACCTGAACCAACAACAAACCTGCATCAACAATAAACCTGCACCAACAACAAACCTACACCAACAACAAACCTGCACCAAAAACAAACCTGCACCAACAACAAACCTGCTCCAAAAACAAGCCTGCACCAACAACAAACCTGCACCAACAACAAACCTGCAACAACTACAAACCTGCACCAACAAACCTGCACCAACAACAAACCTGCACCAACAACACACCTACACCAACAACAAACCTGCGCCAACAACAAACCTGCACCAACAACAAACCTACACCAACAATAAACCTACACCAACAACAAACCTACACCAACAACAAACCTGCACCAACAACAATCCTGCATTACAAACAAACCTGCACCAACAACAAACCTGCACCAACAATAAACCTACACCAACAACAAACCTACACAAACAACAAACCTGCACCAACAACAAACTTGCATCACAAACAAACCTGCACCAATAACAAACCTGCACCAACAACAAACCTGCATCAACAACAAACCTGCACCAACAACAAACCTGCATCAACAACAAACCTGCACCAATAACAAACCTGCACCAACAACAAACCTGCATCAACAACAAACCTGCGCCAACAACAAACCTGCACCAACAACAAACCTGCACCGACAACAAACCTACACCAACAAACCTGCACCAACAACAAACCTGCACCAACAGCAAACCTGCACCAACAAACCTGCACCAACAGCAAACCTGCACCAACAAACCTGCACCAACAACAAACCTGCACCAACAACACACCTACACCAACAACAAACCTGCGCCAACAACAAACCTGCACCAACAACAAACCTACACCAACAACAAACCTGCAACAACATCAAACCTACACCAACAACAAACCTGCACCAACAACAAACCTACACCAACAAACCTGCACCAACAAAAAACCTGCACCAACAAACCTGCACCAACAATAAACCTGCACCAACAAACCTACACCAACAACAAACCGGCACCAACAAGAAACCTACACCAACAACAAACCTACACCAACAAGAAACCTGCACCAACAACAAACCTGCACCAACAACAAACCTACATCACAAACAAACCTGCATCAACAACAAACCTGCGCCATCAACAAACCTGCACCAACAACAAACCTAAACCAACAACAAACCTGCACCAACATCAAACCTGCACCAACCACAAACCTGCACCAACAACAAACCTGCATCACAAACAAACCTGCACCAACAAAAAACCTGCACCAACATCAAACCTGCACCAACAACAAACCTACACCAACAACAATCCTGCATCACAAACAAACCTGCACGAACAACAAACCTGCACCAACATCAAACCTGCACCAACAACAAACCTACACCAACAACAAACCTGCATCACAAACAAACCTGCACGAACAACAAACATGCATCACGAACAAACCTGCATCAACAACAAACCTACACCAACAATAAACCTGCAACAACAACAAACCTGCATCACAAACAAACCTGCATCAACAACAAACCTGCACCAACAACAAACCTGCACGAACAACAAACCTGCTTCACAAATAAACCAGCATCAACAACAAACCTGCATCACAAACATACCTGCATCAACAACAAACCTGCACCAACAACAAACCTGCACCAACAACAAACCTGCATCAACAACAAACCTGCACCAACAACAAACCTGCATCACAAACAAACCTGCACCAACAACAAACCTGCATCACAAACAAACCTGCACCAACAACAAACCTGCAACAACAACAAACCTGCACCAACAACAAACCTGCACCAACAACAAACCTGCATCACAAACAAACCTGCGTCAACAACAAACCTGCACCAACAACAAACCTGCACCAACAACAAACCTGCACCAACAATAAACTGCACGAACAACAAACCTGCATCACAAACAAACCTGCACCAACAACAAACCTGCACCAACAACAAACCTGCACAAACAACAAACCTGCACGAACAACAAACCTGCATCACAAACAAACCTGCACCAACAACAAACCTGCACCAACAACAAACCTGCACGAACAACAAACCTGCATCACAAACAAACCTGCACCAACAACAAACCTGCACCAACAACAAACCTGCACGAACAACAAACCTGCATCACAAACAAACCAGCACCAACAACAAACCTGCACCAACAACAAACCTGCACCAACAACAAACCTGCATCAACAACAAACCTGCGCCATCAACAAACCAGCACCAATAACAAACCTGCACCAACATCAAACCTGCACCAACAACAAACCAACACCAACAACAAACCTGCACCAACAATAAACCTGCACGAACAACAAGCCTGCACCAACAACAAACCTGCACCAACAACAAACCTGCATCAACAATAAACCTGCACCAACAACAAACCTGCACCAACAACAAACCTGCACCAAAAACAAACCTGCACCAACAACAAAGCTGCACCAAAAACAAACCTGCACCAACAACAAACCTGCACCAACAACAAACCTGCAACAACTACAAACCTACACCAACAATAAACCTACACCAACAACAAACCTACGCCAACAACAAACCTGCACCAACAACAAACCTGCATCACAAACAAACCTGCACCAACAACAAACCTGCACCAACAATAAACCTACACCAACAACAAACCTACACAAACAACAAACCTGCACCAACAACAAACTTGCATCACAAACAAACCTGCACCAACAACAAACCTGCATCAACAACAAACCTGCACCAACAACAAACCTGCACCAACAACAAACCTGCATCAACAACAAACCTGCACGAACAACAAACCTGCATCACAAACAAACCTGCACCAACAACAAACCTGCACCAACAACAAACCTGCACCAACAACAAACCTGCATCAACAACAAACCTGCGCCATCAACAAACCAGCACCAACAACAAACCTGCACCAACATCAAACCTGCACCAACAACAAACCAACACCAACAACAAACCTGCACCAACAATAAACCTGCACCAACAACAAACCTGAACCAACAACAAACCTGCATCAACAATAAACCTGCACCAACAACAAACCTACACCAACAACAAACCTGCACCAAAAACAAACCTGCACCAACAACAAACCTGCTCCAAAAACAAGCCTGCACCAACAACAAACCTGCACCAACAACAAACCTGCAACAACTACAAACCTGCACCAACAAACCTGCACCAACAACAAACCTGCACCAACAACACACCTACACCAACAACAAACCTGCGCCAACAACAAACCTGCACCAACAACAAACCTACACCAACAATAAACCTACACCAACAACAAACCTACACCAACAACAAACCTGCACCAACAACAATCCTGCATCACAAACAAACCTGCACCAACAACAAACCTGCACCAACAATAAACCTACACCAACAACAAACCTACACAAACAACAAACCTGCACCAACAACAAACTTGCATCACAAACAAACCTGCACCAATAACAAACCTGCACCAACAACAAACCTGCATCAACAACAAACCTGCACCAACAACAAACCTGCATCAACAACAAACCTGCACCAATAACAAACCTGCACCAACAACAAACCTGCATCAACAACAAACCTGCGCCAACAACAAACCTGCACCAACAACAAACCTGCACCGACAACAAACCTACACCAACAAACCTGCACCAACAACAAACCTGCACCAACAGCAAACCTGCACCAACAAACCTGCACCAACAACAAACCTGCACCAACAACACACCTACACCAACAACAAACCTGCGCCAACAACAAACCTGCACCAACAACAAACCTACACCAACAACAAACCTGCAACAACATCAAACCTACACCAACAACAAACCTGCACCAACAACAAACCTACACCAACAAACCTAAACCAACAGAAAACCTGCACCAACAAACCTGCACCAACAATAAACCTGCACCAACAAACCTACACCAACAACAAACCGGCACCAACAAGAAACCTACACCAACAACAAACCTACACCAACAAGAAACCTGCACCAACAACAAACCTGCACCAACAACAAACCTACATCACAAACAAACCTGCATCAACAACAAACCTGCGCCATCAACAAACCTGCACCAACAACAAACCTAAACCAACAACAAACCTGCACCAACATCAAACCTGCACCAACCACAAACCTGCACCAACAACAAACCTGCATCACAAACAAACCTGCACCAACAACAAACCTGCACCAACATCAAACCTGCACCAACAACAAACCTACACCAACAACAATCCTGCATCACAAACAAACCTGCACGAACAACAAACCTGCACCAACATCAAACCTGCACCAACAACAAACCTACACCAATAACAAACCTGCATCACAAACAAACCTGCACGAACAACAAACATGCATCACAAACAAACCTGCATCAACAACAAACCTACACCAACAATAAACCTGCAACAACAACAAACCTGCATCACAAACAAACCTGCATCAACAACAAACCTGCACCAACAACAAACCTGCACGAACAACAAACCTGCTTCACAAATAAACCAGCATCAACAACAAACCTGCATCACAAACATACCTGCATCAACAACAAACCTGCACCAACAACAAACCTGCACCAACAACAAACCTGCATCAACAACAAACCTGCACCAACAACAAACCTGCATCACAAACAAACCTGCACCAACAACAAACCTGCATCACAAACAAACCTGCACCAACAACAAACCTGCAACAACAACAAACCTGCACCAACAACAAACCTGCACCAACAACAAACCTGCATCACAAACAAACCTGCATCAACAACAAACCTGCACCAACAACAAACCTGCACCAACAACAAACCTGCACCAACAATAAACCTGCACGAACAACAAACCTGCATCACAAACAAACCTGCACCAACAACAAACCTGCACCAACAACAAACCTGCACAAACAACAAACCTGCACGAACAACAAACCTGCATCACAAACAAACCTGCACCAACAACAAACCTGCACCAACAACAAACCTGCACGAACAACAAACCTGCATCACAAACAAACCTGCACCAACAACAAACCTGCACCAACAACAAACCTGCACGAACAACAAACCTGCATCACAAACAAACCAGCACCAACAACAAACCTGCACCAACAACAAACCTGCACCAACAACAAACCTGCATCAACAACAAACCTGCGCCATCAACAAACCAGCACCAACAACAAACCTGCACCAACATCAAACCTGCACCAACAACAAACCAACACCAACAACAAACCTGCACCAACAATAAACCTGCACGAACAACAAGCCTGCACCAACAACAAACCTGCACCAACAACAAACCTGCATCAACAATAAACCTGCACCAACAACAAACCTGCACCAACAACAAACCTGCACCAAAAACAAACCTGCACCAACAACAAAGCTGCACCAAAAACAAACCTGCACCAACAACAAACCTGCACCAACAACAAACCTGCAACAACTACAAACCTACACCAACAATAAACCTACACCAACAACAAACCTACGCCAACAACAAACCTGCACCAACAACAAACCTGCATCACAAACAAACCTGCACCAACAACAAACCTGCACCAACAATAAACCTACACCAACAACAAACCTACACAAACAACAAACCTGCACCAACAACAAACTTGCATCACAAACAAACCTGCACCAACAACAAACCTGCATCAACAACAAACCTGCACCAACAACAAACCTGCACCAACAACAAACCTGCATCAACAACAAACCTGCGCCAACAACAAACCTGCACCAACAACAAACCTGCACCGACAACAATCCTACACCAACAAACCTGCACCAACAACAAACCTGCACCAACAGCAAACCTGCACCAACAAACCTGCACCAACAACAAACCTGCACCAACAACACACCTACACCAACAACAAACCTGCGCCAACAACAAACCTGCACCAACAACAAACCTACACCAACAATAAACCTGCACGAACAACAAACCTGCACCAACAACAAACCTGCACCAACAGCAAACCTGCACCAACAAACCTGCACCAACAACAAACCTGCACCAACAACACACCTACACCAACAACAAACCTGCGCCAACAACAAACCTGCACCAACAACAAACCTACACCAACAACAAACCTGCACCAACATCAAACCTGCACCAACAACAGACCTGCACCAACAAACCCGCACCAACAATAAACCTGCACCAACAAACCTACACCAACAACAAACCGGCACCAACAAGAAACCTACACCAACAACAAACCTACACCAACAACAAACCTGCACCAACAACAAACCTGCACCAACAACAAACCTACACCAACAACAAACCTGCACCAACAACAAACCTGCATCACAAACAAATCTGCACCAACAACAAACCTGCACCAACAACAAACCTACATCACAAACAAACCTGAACCAACAACAAACCTGCACCAACAACAAACCTGCACGAACAACAAACCTGCATCACAAACAAACCTGCACCAACAACAAACCTGCATCACAAACAAACCTGCACCAACAATAAACCTGCACGAACAACAAACCTGCACCAACAACAAACCTGCACGAACAACAAACCTGCACCAACAACAAACCTGCACGAACAACAAACCTGCATCACAAACAAACCTGCACCAACAATAAACCTGCACGAACAACAAACCTGCACCAACAAGAAACCTGCACCAACAGCAAACCTGCACCAACAAACCTGCACCAACAACAAACCTGCACGAACAACACACCTACACCAACAACAAACCTGCGCCAACAACAAACCTGCACCAACAACAAACCTACACCAACAACAAACCTGCACCAACATCAAACCTGCACCAACAACAAACCTGCACCAACAAACCTGCACCAACAATAAACCTGCACCAACAAACCTACACCAACAACAAACCGGCACCAACAAGAAACCTCCACCAACAACAAACCTACACCAACAACAAACCTGCACCAACAACAAACCTGCACCAACAACAAACCTACACCAACAACAAACCTGCACCAACAACAAACCTGCATCACAAACAAACCTGCACCAACAACAAACCTGCATCACAAACAAACCTGCACCAACAACAAACCTGCATCACAAACAAACCTGCACCAACAACAAACCTGCACCAACAACAAACCTGCATCACAAACAAACCTGCACCAACAACAAACCTGCACCAACATCAAACCTGCACCAACCACAAACCTGCACCAACAACAAACCTGCATCACAAACAAACCTGCACCAACAACAAACCTGCACCAACATCAAACCTGCACCAACAACAAACCTACACCAACAACAATCCTGCATCACAAACAAACCTGCACGAACAACAAACCTGCACCAACATCAAACCTGCACCAACAACAAACCTACACCAACAACAAACCTGCATCACAAACAAACCTGCACGAACAACAAACATGCATCACAAACAAACCTGCATCAACAACAAACCTACACCAACAATAAACCTGCAACAACAACAAACCTGCATCACAAACAAACCTGCATCAACAACAAACCTGCACCAACAACAAACCTGCACCAACAACAATCCTGCACGAACAACAAACCTGCATCACAAACAAACCTGCATCAACAACAAACCTGCGCCATCAACAAACCTGCACCAACAACAAACATGCATCACAAACAAACCTGCATCAACAACAAACCTGCACCAACAACAAACCTGCACCAACAACAAACCTGCACCAACAATAAACCTGCACGAACAACAAACCTGCATCACAAACAAACCTGCACCAACAACAAACCTGCACCAACAACAAACCTGCACGAACAACAAACCTGCACGAACAACAAACCTGCACCAACAACAAACCTGCACGAACAACAAACCTGCACCAACAACAAACCTGCACCAACAACAAACCTGCATCACAAACAAACCTGCATCACATACAAACCTGCACCAACAACAAACCTGCATCAACAACAAACCTGCACCAACAACAAACCTGCATCAACAACAAACCTGCACCAACAACAAACCTGCACCAACAACAAACCTGCACCAACAACAAACCTTCACCAACAAACCTGCACCAACAACAAACCTGCACCAACAACACACCTACACAAACAACAAACCTGCGCCAACCACAAACCTGCATCAACAACAAAGCTACACCAACAACAAACCTGCACCAACATCAAACCTGCACCAACAACAAACCTGCACCAACAAACCTGCACCAACAATAAACCTGCACCAACAAACCTACACCAACAACAAACCGGCACCAACAAGAAACCTACACCAACAACAAACCTACACCAACAAGAAACCTGCACCAACAACAAACCTGCACCAACAACAAACCTACATCACAAACAAACCTGCACCAACAACAAACCTGCACCAACAACAAACCTACACCAACAACAAACCTGCACCAACAATAAACCTGCACCAACAAACCTACACCAACAACAAACCGGCACCAACAAGAAACCTACACCAACAACAAACCTACACCAACAAGAAACCTGCACCAACAACAAACCTGCACCAACAACAAACCTACATCACAAACAAACCTGCACCAACAACAAACCTGCACCAACAACAAACCTGCACCAACAACAAACCTGCACCAACAACAAACCTGCACCAACAACAAACCTGCATCACAAACAAACCTGCACCAACAACAAACCTGCACCAACAACAAACCTGCACGAACAACAAACCTGCATCACAAACAAACCTGCACCAACAACAAACCTGCACCAACAACAAACCTGCACCAACAACAAACCTGCATCAACAACAAACCTGCGCCATCAACAAACCAGCACCAACAACAAACCTGCACCAACATCAAACCTGCACCAACAACAAACCAACACCAACAACAAACCTGCACCAACAATAAACCTGCACCAACAACAAACCTGAACCAACAACAAACCTGCATCAACAATAAACCTGCACCAACAACAAACCTACACCAACAACAAACCAGCACCAAAAACAAACCTGCACCAACAACAAACCTGCACCAAAAACAAACCTGCACCAACAACAAACCTGCACCAACAACAAACCTGCAACAACTACAAACCTGCACCAACAAACCTGCACCAACAACAAACCTGCACCAACAACACACCTACACCAACAAGAAACCTGCGCCAACAACAAACCTGCACCAACAACACACCTACACCAACAACAAACCTGCGCCAACAACAAACCTGCACCAACAACAAACCTACACCAACAATAAACCTACACCAACAACAAACCTACACCAACAACAAACCTGCACCAACAACAAACCTGCATCACAAACAAACCTGCACCAACAACAAACCTGCACCAACAATAAACCTACACCAACAACAAACCTACACAAACAACAAACCTGCACCAACAACAAACTTGCATCACAAACAAACCTGCATCAACAACAAACCTGCATCAACAACAAACCTGCAACAACAACAAACCTGCATCAACAACAAACCTGCACCAACAACAAACCTGCACCAACAACAAACCTGCATCAACAACAAACCTGCGCCAACAACAAACCTGCACCAACAACAAACCTGCACCGACAACAAACCTACACCAACAAACCTGCACCAACAACAAACCTGCACCAACAGCAAACCTGCACCAACAAACCTGCACCAACAACAAACCTGCACCAACAACACACCTACACCAACAACAAACCTGCGCCAACAACAAACCTGCACCAACAACAAACCTACACCAACAACAAACCTGCAACAACATCAAACCTACACCAACAACAAACCTGCACCAACAACAAACCTACACCAACAAACCTGCACCAACAAAAAACCTGCACCAACAAACCTGCACCAACAATAAACCTGCACCAACAAACCTACACCAACAACAAACCGGCACCAACAAGAAACCTACACCAACAACAAACCTACACCAACAAGAAACCTGCACCAACAACAAACCTGCACCAACAACAAACCTACATCACAAACAAACCTGCATCAACAACAAACCTGCGCCATCAACAAACCTGCACCAACAACAAACCTAAACCAACAACAAACCTGCACCAACATCAAACCTGCACCAACCACAAACCTGCACCAACAACAAACCTGCATCACAAACAAACCTGCATCAACAACAATCCTGCACCAACATCAAACCTGCACCAACAACAAACCTACACCAACAACAATCCTGCATCACAAACAAACCTGCACGAACAACAAACCTGCACCAACATCAAACCTGCACCAACAACAAACCTGCATCACAAACAAACCTGCACGAACAACAAACATGCATCACAAACAAACCTGCATCAACAACAAACCTACACCAACAATAAACCTGCAACAACAACAAACCTGCATCACAAACAATCCTGCATCAACAACAAACCTGCACCAACAACAAACCTGCACGAACAACAAACCTGCTTCACAAACAAACCAGCATCAACAACAAACCTGCATCACAAACATACCTGCATCAACAACAAACCTGCACCAACAACAAACCTGCACCAACAACAAACCTGCATCAACAACAAACCTGCACCAACAACAAACCTGCATCACAAACAAACCTGCACCAACAACAAACCTGCATCACAAACAAACCTGCACCAACAACAAACCTGCAACAACAACAAACCTGCACCAACAACAAACCTGCACCAACAACAAACCTGCATCACAAACAAACCTGCATCAACAACAAACCTGCACCAACAACAAACCTGCACCAACAACAAACCTGCACCAACAATAAACCTGCACGAACAACAAACCTGCATCACAAACAAACCTGCACCAACAACAAACCTGCACCAACAACAAACCAGCACAAACAACAAACCTGCACGAACAACAAACCTGCATCACAAACAAACCTGCACCAACAACAAACCTGCACCAACAACAAACCTGCACGAACAACAAACCTGCATCACAAACAAACCTGCACCAACAACAAACCTGCACCAACAACAAACCTGCACGAACAACAAACCTGCATCACAAACAAACCAGCACCAACAACAAACCTGCACCAACAACAAACCTGCACCAACAACAAACCTGCATCAACAACAAACCTGCGCCATCAACAAACCAGCACCAACAACAAACCTGCACCAACATCAAACCTGCACCAACAACAAACCAACACCAACAACAAACCTGCACCAACAACAAACCTGCACCAACAACAAACCTGCATCAACAACAAACCTGCGTAAACAACAAACCTGCACCAACAACAAACCTGCACCGACAACAAACCTACACCAACAAACCTGCACCAACAACAAACCTGCACCAACAGCAAACCTGCACCAACAAACCTGCACCAACAACAAACCTGCACCAACAACACACCTACACCAACAACAAACCTGCGCCAACAACAAACCTGCACCAACAACAAACCTACACCAACAACAAACCTGCAACAACATCAAACCTACACCAACAACAATCCTGCACCAACAACAAACCTACACCAACAAACCTGCACCAACAAAAAACCTGCACCAACAAACCTGCACCAACAATAAACCTGCACCAACAAACCTACACCAACAACAAACCGGCACCAACAAGAAACCTACACCAACAACAAACCTACACCAACAAGAAACCTGCACCAACAACAAACCTGCACCAACAACAAACCTACATCACAAACAAACCTGCATCAACAACAAACCTGCGCCATCAACAAACCTGCACCAACAACAAACCTAAACCAACAACAAACCTGCATCACAAACAAACCTGCACCAACAACAAACCTGCACCAACATCAAACCTGCACCAACAACAAACCTACACCAACAACAATCCTGCATCACAAACAAACCTGCACGAACAACAAACCTGCACCAACAACAAACCTGCACCAACAACAAACCTACACCAACAACAAACCTGCATCACAAACAAACCTGCACGAACAACAAACATGCATCACAAACAAACCTGCATCAACAACAAACCTACACCAACAATAAACCTGCAACAACAACAAACCTGCATCACAAACAAACCTGCATCAACAACAAACCTGCACCAACAACAAACCTGCACGAACAACAAACCTGCTTCACAAACAAACCTGCACCAACAACAAACCTGCATCACAAACAAACCTGCACCAACAACAAACCTGCATCACAAACAAACCTGCACCAACAACAAACCTGCAACAACAACAAACCTGCACCAACAACAAACCTGCACCAACAACAAACCTGCATCACAAACAAACCTGCATCAACAACAAACCTGCACCAACAACAAACCTGCACCAACAACAAACCTGCACCAACAACAAACCTGCACGAACAACAAACCTGCATCACAAACAAACCTGCACCAACAACAAACCTGCACCAACAACAAACCTGCACCAACAACAAACCTGCACGAACAACAAACCTGCATCACAAACAAACCAGCACCAACAACAAACCTGCACCAACAACAAACCTGCACCAACAACAAACCTGCATCAACAACAAACCTGTGCTATCAACAAACCAGCACCAACAACAAACCTGCACCAACATCAAACCTGCACCAACAACAAACCAACACCAACAACAAACCTGCATCAACAATAAACCTGCACCAACAACAAACCTGCACCAACAACAAACCTGCACCAAAAACAAACCTGCACCAACAACAAAGCTGCACCAAAAACAAACCTGCACCAACAACAAACCTGCACCAACAACAAACCTGCAACAACTACAAACCTACACCAACAATAAACCTACACCAACAACAAACCTACGCCAACAACAAACCTGCACCAACAACAAACCTGCATCACAAACAAACCTGCACCAACAACAAACCTGCATCAACAACAAACCTGCACCAACAACAAACCTGCATCAACAACAAACCTGCACCAACAACAAACCTGCACCAACAACAAACCTGCATCAACAACAAACCTGCGCCAACAACAAACCTGCACCAACAACAAACCTGCACCGACAACAATCCTACACCAACAAACCTGCACCAACAACAAACCTGCACCAACAGCAAACCTGCACCAACAAACCTGCACCAACAACAAACCTGCACCAACAACACACCTACACCAACAACAAACCTTCGCCAACAACAAACCTGCACCAACAACAAACCTACACCAACAATAAACCTGCACGAACAACAAACCTGCACCAACAACAAACCTGCACCAACAGCAAACCTGCACCAACAAACCTGCACCAACAACAAACCTGCACCAACAACACACCTACACCAACAACAAACCTGCGCCAACAACAAACCTGCACCAACAACAAACCTACACCAACAACAAACCTGCACCAACATCAAACCTGCACCAACAACAAACCTGCACCAACAAACCTGCACCAACAATTAACCTGCACCAACAAACCTACACCAACAACAAACCGGCACCAACAAGAAACCTACACCAACAACAAACCTACACCAACAACAAACCTGCACCAACAACAAACCTGCACCAACAACAAACCTACACCAACAACAAACCTGCACCAACAACAAACCTGCATCACAAACAAACCTGCACCAACAACAAACCTGCACCAACAACAAACCTACATCACAAACAAACCTGCACCAACAACAAACCTGCACCAACAACAAACCTGCACGAACAACAAACCTGCATCACAAACAAACCTGCACCAACAACAAACCTGCACCAACAACAAACCTGCACGAACAACAAACCTGCATCACAAACAAACCTGCACCAACAACAAACCTGCACCAACAACAAACCTGCACGAACAACAAACCTGCATCACAAACAAACCTGCACCAACAACAAACCTGCATCACAAACAAACCTGCATCAACAACAACCCTGCACCAACAACAAACCTGCGCCATCAACAAACCAGCACCAACAACAAACCTGCACCAACATCAAACCTGCACCAACAATAAACCTACACCAACAACAAACCTACACAAACAACAAACCTGCACCAACAACAAACTTGCATCACAAACAAACCTGCACCAACAACAAACCTGCATCAACAACAAACTTGCACCAACAACAAACCTGCATCAACAACAAACCTGCACCAACAACAAACCTGCACCAACAACAAACCTGCATCAACAACAAACCTGCGCCAACAACAAACCTGCACCAACAACAAACCTGCACCGACAACAATCCTACACCAACAAACCTGCACCAACAACAAACCTGCACCAACAGCAAACCTACACCAACAACACACCTACACCAACAACACACCTACACCAACAACAAACCTGCGCCAACAACAAACCTGCACCAACAACAAACCTACACCAACAATAAACCTGCACGAACAACAAACCTGCACCAACAACAAACCTGCACCAACAGCAAACCTGCACCAACAAACCTGCACCAACAACAAACCTGCACCAACAACACACCTACACCAACAACAAACCTGCGCCAACAACAAACCTGCACCAACAACAAACCTACACCAACAACAAACCTGCACCAAAATCAAACCTGCACCAACAACAAACCTGCACCAACAAACCTGCACCAACAATAAACCTGCACCAACAAACCTACACCAACAACAAACCGGCACCAACAAGAAACCTGCACCAACAACAAACCTACACCAACAACAAACCTGCACCAACAAACCTGCACCAACAATTAACCTGCACCAACAAACCTACACCAACAACAAACCGGCACCAACAAGAAACCTACACCAACAACAAACCTACACCAACAACAAACCTGCACCAACAACAAACCTGCACCAACAACAAACCTACACCAACAACAAACCTGCACCAACAACAAACCTGCATCACAAACAAACCTGCACCAACAACAAACCTGCACCAACAACAAACCTACATCACAAACAAACCTGCACCAACAACAAACCTGCACCAACAACAAACCTGCACGAACAACAAACCTGCATCACAAACAAACCTGCACCAACAACAAACCTGCACCAACAACAAACCTGCACGAACAACAAACCTGCATCACAAACAAACCTGCACCAACAACAAACCTGCACCAACAACAAACCTGCACGAACAACAAACCTGCATCACAAACAAACCTGCACCAACAACAAACCTGCATCACAAACAAACCTGCATCAACAACAACCCTGCACCAACAACAAACCTGCGCCATCAACAAACCAGCACCAACAACAAACCTGCACCAACATCAAACCTGCACCAACAATAAACCTACACCAACAACAAACCTACACAAACAACAAACCTGCACCAACAACAAACTTGCATCACAAACAAACCTGCACCAACAACAAACCTGCATCAACAACAAACTTGCACCAACAACAAACCTGCATCAACAACAAACCTGCACCAACAACAAACCTGCACCAACAACAAACCTGCATCAACAACAAACCTGCGCCAACAACAAACCTGCACCAACAACAAACCTGCACCGACAACAATCCTACACCAACAAACCTGCACCAACAACAAACCTGCACCAACAGCAAACCTACACCAACAACACACCTACACCAACAACACACCTACACCAACAACAAACCTGCGCCAACAACAAACCTGCACCAACAACAAACCTACACCAACAATAAACCTGCACGAACAACAAACCTGCACCAACAACAAACCTGCACCAACAGCAAACCTGCACCAACAAACCTGCACCAACAACAAACCTGCACCAACAACACACCTACACCAACAACAAACCTGCGCCAACAACAAACCTGCACCAACAACAAACCTACACCAACAACAAACCTGCACCAAAATCAAACCTGCACCAACAACAAACCTGCACCAACAAACCTGCACCAACAATAAACCTGCACCAACAAACCTACACCAACAACAAACCGGAACCAACAAGAAACCTACACCAACAACAAACCTACACCAACAAGAAACCTGCACCAACAACAAACCTGCACCAACAACAAACCTACACCAACAACAAACCTGCACCAACAACAAACCTGCATCACAAACAAACCTGCATCAACAACAAACCTGCACCAACAACAAACCTACATCACAAACAAACCTGCACCAACAACAAACCTGCACCAACAACAAACCTGCACCAACAACAAACCTGCATCACAAACAAACCTGCACCAACAACAAACCTGCACCAACAACAAACCTGCACGAACAACAAACCTGCATCATAAACAAACCTGCACCAACAACAAACCTGCACCAACAACAAACCTGCATCACAAACAAACCAGCACCAACAACAAACCTGCACCAACAACAAACCTGCATCACAAACAAACCTGCATCAACAACAACCCTGCACCAACAACAAACCTGCGCCATCAACAAACCAGCACCAACAACAAACCTGCACCAACATCAAACCTGCACCAACAACAAACCTGCACCAACAATAAACCTGCACGAACAACAAACCTGCATCACAAACAAACCTGCACCAACAACAAACCTGCACCAACAACAAACCAGCACCAACAACAAACCTGCACCAACATCAAACCTGCACCAACAACAAACCTGCACCAACAATAAACCTGCACGAACAACAAACCTGCATCACAAACAAACCTGCACCAACAACAAACCTGCATCACAAACAAACCTGCACCAACAACAAACCTGCATCACAAACAAACCTGCACCAACAACAAACCTGCACCAACAACAAACCTGCATCAACAACAAACCTGCACCAACAACAAACCTGCACGAACAACAAACCTCCACCAACAATAAACCTGCACGAACAACAAACCTGCATCACAAACAAACCTGCACCAACAACAAACCTGCACGAACAACAAACCTGCACCAACAATAAACCTGCAGGAATAACAAACCTGCATCACAAACAAACCTACACGAACAACAAACCTGCACCAACAACAAACCTGCACCAACAACAAACCTGCATCAACAACAAACCTGCACCAACAACAAACCTGCACCAACAACAAACCTGCATCAACAACAAACCTGCGCCAACAACAAACCTGCACCAACAACAAACCTGCACCGACAACAATCCTACACCAACAAACCTGCACCAACAACAAACCTGCACCAACAGCAAACCTGCACCAACAAACCTGCACCAACAACAAACCTGCACCAACAACACACCTACACCAACAACAAACCTGCGCCAACAACAAACCTGCACCAACAACAAACCTACACCAACAATAAACCTGCACGAACAACAAACCTGCACCAACAACAAACCTGCACCAACAGCAAACCTGCACCAACAAACCTGCACCAACAACAAACCTGCACCAACAACACACCTACACCAACAACAATCCTGCGCCAACAACAAACCTGCACCAACAACAAACCTACACCAACAACAAACCTGCACCAACATCAAACCTGCACCAACAACAAACCTGCACCAACAAACCTGCACCAACAATAAACCTGCACCAACAAACCTATACCAACAACAAACCGGCACCAACAAGAAACCTACACCAACAACAAACCTACACCAACAAGAAACCTGTACCAACAACAAACCTGCACCAACAACAAACCTACACCAACAACAAACCTGCACCAACAACAAACCTGCATCACAAACAAACCTGCACCAACAACAAACCTGCACCAACAACAAACCTGCACGAACAACAAACCTGCATCACAAACAAACCTGCACCAACAACAAACCTGCACCAACAATAAACCTGCACCAACAAACCTACACCAACAACAAACCGGCACCAACAAGAAACCTACACCAACAACAAACCTACACCAACAAGAAACCTGTACCAACAACAAACCTGCACCAACAACAAACCTACACCAACAACAAACCTGCACCAACAACAAACCTGCATCACAAACAAAACTGCACCAACAACAAACCTGCACCAACAACAAACCTGCACGAACAACAAACCTGCATCACAAACAAACCTGCATCACAAACAACCCTGCACCAACAACAAACCTGCACCAACAACAAACCTGCACCAACAACAAACCTGCATCACAAACAAACCTGCATCAACAACAACCCTGCACCAACAACAAACCTGCCCCATCAACAAACCAGCACCAACAACAAACCTGCACCAACATCAAACCTGCACCAACAACAAACCTGCACCAACAATAAACCTGCACGAACAACAAACCTGCATCACAAACAAACCTGCACCAACAACAAACCTGCATCACAAACAAACCTGCACCAACAACAAACCTGCATCACAAACAAACCTGCACCAACAACAAACCTGCACCAACAACAAACCTGCACCAACAACAAACCTGCACGAACAACAAACCTGCACCAACAACAAACCTGCACCAACATCAAACCTGCACCAACAACAAACCTGCACCAACAATAAACCTGCACGAACAACAAACCTGCATCACAAACAAACCTGCACCAACAACAAACCTGCACCAACAACAAACCTGCACCAACAACAAACCTGCACCAACAACAAACCTGCACCAACAACAAACCTGCACCAACAATAAACCTGCACGAACAACAAACCTGCATCACAAACAAACCTGCACCAACAACAAACCTGCACCAACAACAAACCTGCACCAACAACAAACCTGCACCAACAACAAACCTGCACCAACAACAAACCTGCACCAACAATAAACCTGCACGAACAACAAACCTGCATCACAAACAAACCTGCACCAACAACAAACCTGCATCACAAACAAACCTGCACCAACAACAAACCTGCACCAACAACAAACCTGCACCAACAACAAACCTGCACCAACAACAAACCTGCACCAACAACAAACCTACAACAACAACAAACCTGCACCAACAACAAACCTGCACCAACAACAAACCTGCACCAACAACAAACCTGCACCAACAACAAACCTGCACCAACAACAAACCTGCACCAACAACAAACCTGCACCAACAACAAACCTGCATCACAAACAAACCTGCACCAACAACAAACCTGCACCAACAACAAACCTGCACCAACAACAAACCTGCACCAACAACAAACCTGCACCAACAATAAACCTGCACGAACAACAAACCTGCATCACAAACAAACCTGCACCGACAACAAACCTGCACCAACAACAAACCTGCACCAACAACAAACCTGCATCAACAATAAACCTGCACCAACAACAAACCTGCATCAACAACAAACCTGCACCAACAACAAACCTGCACCAACAACAAACCTGCACGAACAACAAACCTGCATCACAAACAAACTTACACGAACAACAAACCGGCACCAACAACAAACCTGCACCAACAACAAACCTGCACCAACAACAAACCTACACGAACAACAAACCTGCACCAACAACAAACCTGCACCAACAACAAACCTGCACGAACAACAAACCTGCATCACAAACAAACCTGCACCAACAACAAACCTGCACGAACAACAAACCTGCATCACAAACAAACCTGCACGAACAACAAACCTGCATCACAAACAAACCTGCACCAACAACAAACCTGCACCAACAACAAACCTGCACCAACAACAAACCTGCACCAACAACAAACCTGCATCAACAACAAACCTGCATCACAAACAAACCTGCACCAACAACAAACCTGCATCACAAACAAACCTGCACCAACAACAAACCTGCATCACAAACAAACCTGCACCAACAACAAACCTGCACCAACATCAAACCTGCACCAACAACAAACCTGCACCAACAACAAACCTGCATCAACAACAAACCTGCATCACAAACAAACCTGCACCAACAACAAACCTGCACGAACAACAAACCTGCATCACAAACAAACCTGCACCAACAACAAACCTGCACGAACAACAAACCTGCACCAACAACAAACCTGCACCAACAACAAACCTGCACCAACAAACCTACACCAACAACAAACCTACACCAACAACAAACCTACACCAACAACAAACCTGCACCAACAAACCTACACCAACAACAAACCTACACCAACAACAAACCTACACCAACAACAAACCTGCACCAACAACAAACCTGCACCAACAATAAACCTGCACCAACAACAAACCTGCACCAACAATAAACCTGCACCAGCAACAAACCTGCACCAACAACAAACCTGCACCAACAACAAACCTGCACCAACAATAAACCTGCACCAATAATAAACCTGCACCATCAACAAACCTGCACCAACAACAAACCTGCACCAACAACGAACCTGCACCAACAACAAACCTGCACCAACAATAAACCTGCACCAATAATAAACCTGCACCAACAACAAACCTGCGCCAACAACAAACGTGCACCAACAACAAACCTGCACCAACAATAAACCTGCACCAACAACAAATCTGCACCAACAACAAACCTGCACCAACAACAAACCTGCGCCAACAACAAACCTGCACCAACAACAAACCTGCACGAACAACAAACCTGCACCAACAACAAACCTGCACCAACAATAAACCTGCACCAACAATAAACCTGCACCAACAACAAACCTACACCAACAACAAACCTGCATCACCTGCCCTCCACTCCTCCTCACGCCCCCATACACACACACTCATACACACAGTTTCATCTGAAGTATATTAGCTGCTTTTACTCGACCTTTGGCATGTTTATAAGAGCTTTTTTCAGTTGTCAGCTTTCTTCTTGGCGTGAGTTCAAAAGCGTACGTTTAATTTTTGCTGTTTTCTGCTGTTTATAATAAATGTCATCATTTCAATCCTGATTAAATGCATAATTTATTTGCCCAGGTACATTAAGGCTGAAGATCAAGATCACGATCAGATCTAAAGTTCCAGTTAATAGGAGTGCAAAGGAACAATAAATTGGATTTATCGCTTTTCATCAAACTTATGTTTGGTTACTTCATTAGGTTTGCTGTTTGCATGCCAGCTTTCAGCCCGCACCTCAAGAAGGCAATGTCCTCTGCGCCCAAAATTGAATGGAAACAGGTAGGGCAGTCGGGAACAAAGGATGCAATCTTACCCACGCCAGCTGACAGAACTGGGGCATGAGGGGCGATGGGGAGGGGGATGGGTAGAGAAGTGACATTAAAACGGCAATATGGCTCCTGGTCACTGTCCCAACACAGGGCTACATTCCCAGGCTTCCCGAAAGAGGTTATGAAAGATCCTGTAAACGGCCACCTTACAGAGCCACCAACATTTTGCTACGGATGACCGACCCAGCGGCAGATCGGGGGCAATGGGAGGCAGAGGCTCAATGTCCCAAAAAGAAGGGGCTACAGGGCAGAGATTCTCGCCCAACGATCCCTATGGGGGAGGGGGGATTGGGGGTGGGGGGGTGGGGGTTGGGGGGGGGGGGGGCGGGGGGGGGAATTTCCCCTCCAACTCTGCACCCCCTGAATTTTTACTTTAAATTTGCTCACCTCAAAGCTTCTCGACGTCACCTCTCATGGTGGCATTGTTCAGTTTGCACGGCTGCCAGGCCTCTGATTGGCCCAGCAGCATGGGGGGCACGCCCACCAGCTTTAATTGGATGCTGGACCCGCAGGCAGCCAGTCAGGAGGCCACCAGCGGGTAAGATGCCGGAGCTGGAATGCTGCCGGCAAGAGAGGGTTCAGGACCCATATTTAACCAGGCGATTGGGGTCCTGATGCTCATGGTAAAGTTCCGGCCAAAATTACCACCTGCTCCAATATGCAATCAGGTGCCTTTGCAGAGACTGGGAGCCATGGTTTTGAAGCCGGCGAAAAAGCTTCATGAAGTTGGGCGGCTCGGTATCACAGTGGTTCGCAAGGCTCCAGGGTCTCAGGTTCAATTCCCGGCTTGGGTCACTGCCTGTGCGGATCTGCACATTCTCCCCGTGTCTGCATGGGTTTCCTCCAGGTGCTCCGGCTTCCTCCCACAAGTCCCGAAAGACATGCTGTTCGGTGAATTGGACATTCTGAATTCTCCCTCTGTGTACCCGAACGGGAAGCCGGAGTGTGGCGAGTAGGGGATTTTCGCAGTAACTTCATTGCAGTGTTAATGTAAGCCGACTTGTGGCACTAATAAAGATTATTATTATTATTGCCGAGAAAAGCACTGTTCCAATTCCTGGTCTGTGGGATTGGTGGAAGCCTGGGTACAGGAGTGGAGCGGTTCTGTCGCTGGACTTGCAATCCAGAGGCCGGGACTAATAATCTAAAAGAGCATAAATTTGAATCTCGCCTTAACGTTTTAAGAATCTCACTTTAAATTCGGTTGAGTAAAGCTGGAAGTATAATTGGTATCAGTAAAAGTGGCCAAGAGGTTTGTGGATTGTCACAAGAACTCAAATAATTTGCCAATGGTTTCGGGGAAGGGAACCTGCCTTCCACACCCATTCTGGCCTTTATGCTACTGCAGTGTCACACCAACATGGTTAACTGATAAGTAATTCCATTGCACAAGGCATCTAGGGATGGGCAATAGATGATGGTCTTCCCAGGAATAGCCATAACTAAAGACAGAAAACAACAGCAGGGCCTTCTCAGATGAACTTCAGGTAGGGAGAACTACTGAAAGGTTCCCATAGATTTCAACACTGACAAAGGTTGCAATTGTTCGAAATTTGGGACGCTTCTATTTCTCCTGCAATGTGAAATGATTCAGCAACATGTCCTTCTTTTCAGCTATATTCAAAGGCGACTGTTTTATAACTAATTTCTGAGCTTTGGTTCGAAGTCTTTCCTGTGTTTTCTTTCTAACCCTGGCACTTGGGTTCTTTCGCATGAGGATTTGTGCCAATTATTAATTATTTCTTGGTTTTGCTTCCAAATCCCTTGACTAGAGTTGGTAACTTTGCCAGTGCGAGTTCTCCAAGTTGGCACGTACAGAGAAAAAGGAGAACAATAGATGCATGTTAAGGGAAGCTAGATGCATACCCGAGGGAGAAGGATGTGGGGATAGGATGCGACGAAGTAAGGTGTGTGAGGTATGAACATCGGTTGAGACCCGTTGGTCTGTGTCTGCCTTGTAAAGGCTGCGTAATTCAATGTCACCTGGGAAGGGAGAGATGGGCTAGGTAGTGTCAGACAAGTCAGGCTACCCGAGAATTGCTTTATATCCCCTCGCAAGGACCCCACCCTCACACCTGCAGAGAGAGGTGAACTGAGTTCTTCTAGCCAGGCGTAGCACTGATGGTGTACCACTTCCCATCAGAAGCTGCCTTCAGCACAACCTGGCATCTCTATGAGATTATGACTATCGAACCATCCATAGAACCAGCGAATTCCTACGGTGCAGAAGGAGGCCATTCGTCCCATTGAGTCTGCACTGACCCTCTGAAAGAGCAGCCCACCCAGGCCCACTCCACCGCCCTATCCACGTAAACCCACCTAACCTGTCAGATGATAAGTTTGGATGACACATTAATTTGAGGCCCCAGCCGCCCATGTAAAAGAATGTCAGGGTAATATTGTGAAGGGGAGCAGGAGGAGCTTCCCTCGGTCTGCTGTACCTTGATGTGCGGCGATTGCCTGCCACGCGTCCTACATTGCGACAGTGGCCACTTCACAATGACATTTGATTAGCTGTAACGTGTTTTGGTGTGACCTGTCTTTGTAAAAGGCAGCATCTAAATATAAACCTTTTTTTCGGTGCCTTGAGCCTGAAAGATTCCTCACAGGCATCACAATCGCTGAAGAGGCCAGATTAATGGCGATGCTTTCTTCACACCGTCCGTCTCTCGATCTTACCATCTTCCTCTCAGCTGTATGAAAGAAGGCACTCCAGCGTGACCGCAAGGCAGCTGTGCCCAGCTGAAGACAGTGCCAGCCTTTCTGGAGTCTCTGGCACGGCCGTACCTGGGAGTCAAATGGTGACCTACCTTCTCCCACCATGACCTGACTTGGGTCAGCAGTGAAAGCTGTATTTCTCACGCGGTAGATGAGTTAACCCAGGGGCAGTAACAGTCAACTGCTGCCTGCAACCTGGCTGCTAACACTCTGGGACAGAACCGAGGGGGGCACCGCTTTGGGGGAGGTGCCGCCTTTTGGATTAACATTGAAAACGAAGGCCCGACCTGCCTGGTCAGGTGGATGTAAATCGCCCATGGCACTATGTAAAAGAACAGCAGAGTGGTTATCCCTCATGTGCTGGTCAATATCTATCCCTCAATGAACGCCTTACAAAAACAAGGGGTGGGATTCTCCATCCAGCGATGCCAGAATCACAGAACACGATTGGGTGGAAGATTGCGCGGGAGCCGAAAATGGTGGCCGGTACTCGGTGCCTGAGAGAATGCCATGCTCCAGGTCCCTTGACAGCGGCGTCAATGCTTTCTACTCTGCACGTACAGGAAACACCTTTGGCACATCAGTAACAGGCCTGACCCGGTATTCTCCAGGGCTGCCGCGATGCTCCGCCTTCGCCAGGAGGTATTACTGACGGCAAGGTTCATTGGTGATTTTAAAAATCGGGAAACAGGCGCCATGGCTGCTGAGGGAGAGAGAGAAGGTAGGACATCTTCCCAGAGGCGTGACCATGGGCTGCCGGAGACCATTCCGGGACTGGGCTGTCCAGGCAAGAATCGCCATCGTAAGGCAGTCCCCTTGCTGCGCACCCCACTGGCCGCCCACCATGGCACGTGGTTGTGCAGAATAGCAACGGCCATATGGGTGCCCCCACCGCACCACTCACGCACTCCACCCCCTCCACAACTGGCACCATGGGCCAGCGGGCCATTATGTGGCGCACCCAAGGGCACCAGTAGCCCCTACAGGGTGGTGCCGGATGGGAGACCCAAAGCCTACCTCTGGAATGGGTAGAGCCAGCTACCGGTACCCCTACTGCAGGGAGGGGTACTGGGTCCATTGCCCCCCGCAGTGCCGGACACCGACAGGGCCAGAGGTGCGGTGCAGAGGGAAGAGTGCCAGGGGGAATGGCCAGGGGTGGGTGTAGGGTGGGCGAGGGGGAGAGTGAGGGGACATGTGGGGACAGGGACAGCAGTACAGGCCAAGGCCACCGTGCAGCCTGTTGGATCTGGTTGGGTATGGGGGGTATGCACCATGTCTGCCTTTCAGCCCTCTTATGGGCCAGGGTTTAGAGAACCCCAAAGTGTATCATGGAGTTCACCTGACCCACAACATTTAATAGATTGTGGTATGGGGAGCACACGGCCCACTCTACAGGTGTGGTACAGCAGAAATGGAAAAGTATTTTTTAAAGCAAAACAATGTTTATTCTATGAACTCAAGCTAACCTTTTTAAAACATACAGTGAACATCTTAGCAACCATCAATTCAAATACAACCCCCAAAGAATACAACACTAAGTAATCCTTAATAACCTTCCAAACAACATCCAGAAGACAAAAGAAACACCTTTTATCAGAAGCACATCAGGTTAATATTCACTACTGAGAACATTTATAATTCTGAATTCACCAAATGATCAAGGGATAGTCTTTTCATGGTAGAGAGAACAGCAGTACACCTGCTTTGTCTGGCTTCAGCGCCAACACTGAAAAACGAAACAAAACAAAACACAGACACCCCCAAGCTTTTCTCAAAGTGAAACTAAAAGGCAGAGCCAGAACTCAGCTCCACCCACACTCTGACATCACTGCAGTAACATGAGCAGCCAAACATTTCTTAAAGTGGCATTCTCATGACACCTCCACCCAAGAAAATAAAATAGACCATCAATTTCAAGATGGTTTCATTTTACCCTTTTCACTATCCATTAAGAAATGCACACAGTAAATATCCTTTTTCGTTTCAAATAAAACCACATGCAAACAGGTATAATAATATAGCCCATTTTTCTTCCGTTGTCCTTCCTCCAACTGAAACTGCTTCTGTTCATCACATTCGTGACAAAGCATCGGCTATCACGTTTTCTCATCCTGCCACATGTACTATTTTTAAATGAAATGGCTGTATCAATAAACTCCAGCGAAACAGTCTTGCATTTTTCTTCTGGAATCGCTCCAAAAACATCAACGGATTATGATCAGTATATATAATGGTGTCAGACGGATTGCTGGTCACATAAATGTGAAAATGTTGCAAAGCTAGCACCAAACTCAACGTCTCCTTCTCAATCGTTGAATACCTTTTCTGGTGAGAATTTAATTTCTTTGAAAAATAATCAATCGGCCGCTCTAGCCCGTCATCATCGTCTTGTAGAAGCACCGCACCTACACCCACATCACTCGCATCAACCGCTACTTTGAATGGTTTTGTGTAATTTGGGATGGCTAACACAGGAGCAGTGGTTAACACAGCCTTCAGGCCATCAAATGCTTGTTGACATGCCGGTGTCCACTGGAATTTGTTACGCTTCTTGAGCAAGTCTGTCAGTGGAGCGACCACACTGCGGAAATTCGGTACAGATTTCTGGTAAAATCCACTCATACCAAGAAATCGCATTATTTCCCGTTGTGTCTAGGGTATCGGAAACTCCCCAATAACTTTTGTTTTCACATCCTGTGGGACCGTTCGACCCCGTCCAATTGTATGGCCAAGGAAAGTGACTTGGGCTTTTCCAAATTCACTTTTGGCTACGTTTATCACCAAACCCGCCTCCTGAAGTCGATCGAATGACTCCATCAGATGTTTCAAATGTTCTTTCCCTGTCTGGCTGAAAATTACCAGATCGTCGATGTATACCGCACAATTGGGTATTCCTGAAACGACTTTGTTAGTGAACCGTTGAAATGTGGCTGGGGCGCTTTTCATGCCAAATGGCATAACTTTGAATTGGTATATACTATCTGGAGTCACAAAAGCCTTCGCCCTTTCGGATAAAGGTACCTGCCAGTAACCTTTAAGTAAATCCAGCTTACAGGCAGCACAGTGGTGCAATGGTTAGCACTGCAGTCTCACGCCGCCGAGGTCCCAGTTTCGATCCCGGCTCTGGGTCACTGTCCGTGTGGAGTTTGCAAATTCTCCCCGTGTTTGCGTGGGTTTCGCCCCCACAACCCAAAGTTGTGCAAGGTAGGTGGATTGGCCACACTAAATTGCCCCTTGATTGGAAAAATGAATTGGGTACTCTAAATTTATAATAAAAAAACAATAAATTAAAATAAATTTTAAAATTTAAAAAGTAAATCCAGCTTGGAAATAAAAGCTGATTGTCCCACTTTCTCAATGCAATCCTCCAAACGTGGTATAGGATAAGAGTCCATTCTTGTAACTGCATTACCCTTTCTATAGTCCACACACAACCGTTGGGTACTGTCTGGTTTTGGTATCATCATTATGGGTGAGCTCCATTGGCTGCAACCCACTTCAATTATGCCATTTTTAAGCATACTCTCAATCTCTTTGTTAACCTGTGCCAATTTCAAAGGGTTAAGTCTGTATGGATGTTGTTTGATTGGAACAGCATTTCCCACATCTACATCATGCATAGCTATTTTAGTACTTCCCAATTTATCTCTACACACTTGCCCATGTGATATCAATAACTTTTTCAGGTCAGTCCGTTTTTCCTCTGGAAGGTAACTCAACAATTTATCCCAATTTTTAAGAACATCCTCATTTTCCAATTTAATTTGAGGTATGTCAAATTCACAGTCATCTGGATTTGGTTTATCACTTTGAGTTAGAATCATTAATACCTCCTCCTTTTTCTCTCCTTCCCTTTCAAATAATCTTTTAAGCATATTCACACTCGGTGAGTCTTACTTCTATCTGGTGTTTTTACCATGTAATTCACCTCACTTAATTTCCTTTCAATTTGACAAGGTCCACAAAACCGAGCTTTTAAAGGTTCACCTACCACTGGTAACAACACTAAAACTTTATCTCCAATGGCAAAACTACGAACTTTGGATTTCTTGTCCGCTACACGTTTCATCCCAGTTTGTGCAACTTTTAAATGTTGTCTAGCCAATTCACCTGCTCTATTTAATCGTTCCCTAAAATTTGACAAGTAATCCAATAATGTAATTTCCAATTTCTCACCCACCAATTTTTCTTTAATCAATTTAAGTGGTCCTCTTACCTCATGACCAAAAATTAGTTCAAAAAGACTGAATTTGGTTGACTCATTAGGTGCATCCCTAATTGCAAACAGTACGAATATGGAATTCCTTTATCCCAATCCTCTGGATAATCTTGACAATAAGCCCTCACCATTGCCTTTAATGTCTGATGCCACCTTTCTAATGCTCCCTGTGATTCTGGATGATACGCAGTTGATTTAAATTGTGTTATTCCTCATCTATCCATAACTTCTTTGAATAACCTTGAGGTAAAATTGGACCCTTGATCCAATTGTATTTCTGTGGGTAGTCCATATCTAGTAAAGAATTTAAGTAATTCCTCCACAATCTTTTTAGCTGTAATATTACGTACTGGAATGGCCTCTGGAAACCTAGTAGACACATCCATTATAGTCAAAAGATACTGATTCCCACATTTTGTTTCAGGAAGCGGCCCTATGCAATCAATTAGAACCCTTGTAAAATGTTCCTCAAATTCTGGAATTTTTAAAAAATAATTTTTCATTAAAGGTTTTCGTAAAATATCAATAACAAAATGAGACAAAAAAAGAACCCAAACAGGGTTAAGTACAAAACACAGTCCAGAAAAGCAACCCTCCATACCCCCCTCCCCCCTGTACATAAATAATAAATTAACATTTACACCCCGACTTAACATAATAGGTATATACACCCCCTCAGTCCCTTGGGGGCCTCGCATCCTGCCACTGAAGAAGACTACCAGGCTACGCCGGGCTACCAGGGACGCAAAGGCCAGAATACCGGACTCTTTCGCCTCCTGCACTCCCGGCTCCTCTGCTACCCCAAATATTGTGAGCCACCAGCCCGGTTTGACCCTGGATCCTACCACCCTCGACACCGTCCTCACTACGCCCTTCCAAAATTCCTGCAGCGCTGGGCATGCCCAGAACATATGGGTGTGGTTTGCTGGGCTCCCTGAGCACCTAACACACCTGTCCTCACCCCCAAAAAACCGGTTCATCCTTGTCCCGGTCATGTGTGCCCTGTGCAGCACCTTAAACTGTATGAGGCTGAGCCTCACGCACGATGAGGAAGAGTTCACCGTCCCCAGGGCATCTGCCCACGTCCCTTCCTCAATCTCCTCTCCCAACTCCTCCTCCCACTTACCTTTCACCTCCACCACCGAGGCTTCCTCCTCCTCCTGCATCACCTGGTAAGTTTCCGAGATCTTCCCCACTCCCACCCACCCCCCCGAGAACACCCTGTCCTGTACTGTGTTTGGCAGTAGCCGCGGGTATTCCACCACCGCTTGGCAAACGCCCTTACCTGTAAGTACCTGAAGGTGTTCCCCAGGGGGTGTCTGCAATTCTCCTCCAGCTCACCCAGACCCGCGAACTTCCCGTCCACAAACAGGTCCCCCAATTTTCGTATGCCTGCCCTGTGCCACCCCGAGAACCCTCCACCTGTTCTTCCTGGGGTGAACCGGTGGTTCCCCCGTATTGGGGTCCACGCCGAGGCCCCGACTTCCCCCCTGTGCCGTCTCCATTGCCCCCAAATTTTGAGGGCAGCCGCCACCACCGGGCTCGTGGTGTACCTCCTTGGAGGGAGCGGCAGCGGCGCTGTTGCCAGCGCCCCCAGACTCGTACCCACACAAGATGCCGTCTCCAGCCTCTTCCATGCAGCCCCCTCCACCTCCATCACCCACTTGCGCACCATCGTCGCATTGGCGGCTCAGTAGTACCCACAGAGGTTGGGCAGCGCCAGTCCACCCCCTATCTCTACTCCGCTCCAGGAACACCCTTCTCACCCTCGGAGTTCCTCGTGCCCACACAAACCCCATTATACTCCTATTAACCCGCCTGAAAAAAGCCTTCGGGATAAACACGGGGAGGCACTGGATCAGGAACAAAAACCTTGGGAGCACCGGTATTTTGATTGACTGCACCCTACCCGCCAAGGACAGCGGCAACGCGTCCCACCTCTTGAAATCCTCCTCCATTTGCTTCACCTGCCTTATAAAATTAAGCCTATGCAGGGCCCCCCAGCTCCTGGCCACCTGGACCCCCAAAGACCTGAAGCTCCTCTCCGCCCTTTTTAGTGGGAGCTCGCCAATCCCCCTCTCCTGGTCCCCTGTATGAACTACGAACAGCTCGCTCTACCCCATGTTGAGCTTGTACCCCGAAAAGTCCCCAAATTCCCTAAGTATCCTCATTACCTCCGGCATTCCTCCCACCGTGTCCGCCACATACAGCAGCAGGTTGTCTGTATAAAGCCACACCCTATGCTCCTCCCCAACCGGCACCAATGCCCTCCAGTTCCTTGACTCCCTCAGTGCCATAGCCAGGGGTTCAATCGCCAGTGCGAAGAGCAGTGGGGAACAGGGGACACCCCTGTCTCGTCCCTCGGTGCAACCGAAAGTATTCAGACCTCCTCCTGTTTGTGGCCACACTCGCCATCGGGACCTCATACAACAGCCTAACACACCTGGCAAACCCCTCCCCAAACCCCAACCTCTTCAGCACCTCCCACAGGTACACCCACTCTACCCTATCGAAGGCTTTCTCAGCATCCATCGCCACCACTATCTCCGCCTCCCCTTCCCTCGCCGGCATCATGATAACATTCAAAAGCCTCCGCACGTTCGCGTTTAACTGCCTCCCCTTCACAAACCCCGTCTGGTCTTCATGGATGATCTGCGGCACACAATCCTCAATCCTCGTGGCTAAGACCTTCGCCAGCACCTTGGCATCTACATTTAGCAAGGAAATCGGTCTGTAAGACCCACATTGCAGGGGATCCTTGTCCCGCTTGAGGATCAAGGACATCGTCGGGGGCAAAGCCCCCCCCCCCCACCCTTGCCTCATTGAAAGTCCTGACTAACAGCGGGCCCAACAGGTCCATATATTTTTTTGTAGATTTCGACCGGGAAACCGTCCGGCCCCGGTGCCTTCCCCACCTGCATGCTCCCTATCCCTTTGATCAGCTCCTCCAGCCCAACCGGGGCCCCCAATCCCGCCACCAGTCCCTCTTCCACCTTTGGAAACCTCAATTGGTCCAGGAAGCGGCCCATCCCTCCCTCCTCCCGTGGGGGCTCGGATCGGTACAATTCTTCATAAAAGTCCCTGAAGACCCCATTGATGCCAACCCCACTCCGCACCACACTCCCCCCCTGTCCTTAACTCCCCCGATCTCCCTAGCTGCGTCCTGCTTCCGAAGCTGATGCGCCAGCATCCGGCTTGCCTTTTCCCCATACTCGTAAATCGCCCCCTGGACCTTCCTCCACTGCACCTCCGCCTTCCTGGTGGTCACCAGGTCGAATTCGGCGTGGAGGCTACGCGTCTTACTCAACAATCCTTCCTCGGGCTCCTCCGCATACGTCCTGTCTACCCTCACCATCTCCCCCACCAGCCTCTCCCTCTCCCCCCGCTCCCTCCGCTCCTTGTGGGCCCTAATGGAGATCAGCTCTCCCCTCACCACCACCTTCAGCGCCTCCCATACCATCCCCACTCGGACCTCCCCGTTGTCGTTGATCTCCAAGTACCTCTCTATACTTCCTCGGACCCGCTCGCTCACCTCCTCGTCCGCCAACAGCCCCACCTCCAAGCGCCACAGCGGGCGCTGGTCCCACTCCTCCCCAACTCCAAGTCCACCCAATGCGGGGAGTGGTCCGAAATGGCTATTGCCGACTACTCAGTATCCTCTACTCTCGCTATCAGCGCCCTACTCAAAATGAAAAAGTCCATTCGGGAATAAGCCTTATGATCATGTGAAAAGAATAAAAATTCCCTAGCCCCCGGCCTTGCAAATCTCCAAGGGTCCACCCCTCCCATCTGGTCCATAAACACCCTCAGCACTCTAGCCGCCGCCGGCTTCCTACCCACCCTAGACCTGGAGCAATTCAATGCCGGATCCAGCACCGTGTTAAAGTCTCCCCCCATTATCAGGCCCCCCACTTCCAAGTCTGGGATCCGACCCAACATGCGCCACATAAAACCCGCATCATCGCAGTTCGGGGCATACACATTGACCAGTACCACCCTCTCTCCCTGAAACTTACCACTTACCATTATGTACCTGCCGCCATTATCTGCCACAATGCTCGACGTCTCGAATGACGCCTTCTTTCCCACCAAGATCGCCACCCCTCGATTTTTGGCATCCAGCCCCGAGTGAAACACCTGACCTACCCACCCTTTCCTCAATCTTACCTGGTCTGCCACCTTCAGGTGTGTCTCCTGGAGCATAACCACATCCGCCTTGAGCCCCTTCAGGTGCGCGAACACGCGGGCCCGCTTAATCGGCCCATTCAGCCCCCATACATTCCAGTTTATCAGCCGGATCAGGGGGCTACCCGCTGTAGCCACCTAAGTTGACCAGCTCCCGATTTAAAATGGCGAACGGCAAAGGCTGATGGGAAAGTCAGCCAACACAGACAGAAACCAGCAGGTGCAGGTTTGCTTTGTACAGACTGCTTCCAGGTGCGGGACAATCATTTTACTACACACGTCGCGTTATGAGCCTCCTCTGAGGGATCATAATTGGCGCAAGCTTTTTGTCCTGTTTCTGTGGCATGGCAGATAAGGGTGTGGGTCCATTTGGCCATGTTGTCTGGGGACAAATGGGCGCGGTCTAAGTCTCCAAAGACTGCTGCAAAGTGAATCCACAGGCGTCCAGCGAACGCTGTGGGGTGCTGGGCTTTCTTTTGCCTGCATTTGTTGAGGCCATCTACGGGGTCACCCCGGTTATACCCGATCACATCCAGGATCGCGGTATGCATTTCTGCAAGGGTGCCTCCTCCTACATTCTGTGGGTCGGGAAAGGGTGCTACGACTGAAGGGTCTAAACTTAAAACTGTGAGCTTCACATGCTCTCACTCATCCAGGCCGTACATGGTCGCCTGCTGCTTTACTCTGGCAAAGAAATGGTGGGGGTCTGAGGTGGGGAGGAACGGTGTGATTTTCTCGCACGCGTCACGTAATTGGGTCACTGTTAAGGGGGTGGTATACAAAAATTCTGTGTCGTCTGCTGTGGCTGTGCGGTGGGTGGTTACAGTGTTCATTGGAGCTTGAACTATCTGCTCTGTGGGGGGGTTGGGGCGCTTTCTTCTTTTGTGGCTTTCCCTGCGCACATGTTCCCTGAACATATCTCTGCGCTGTCTCGGTTAATTCTTCCCAATCAGGGCCGTCTTCCTCTTCTAACTTTGCTCCAAAGGTTTTCTGGAATCCTTTCTGAACTGAAAGCAGAGATTGCAGCTCTGCAATCTGCTTCCGGCACTTTGCGTGGTCTAGTGAGCTTTGTCTTTGCTCTGTGATGGCAGCATGGAGTGCTCTTAACGCTGCCTTCAGGTCACCACACTGTCTCTGCAATGCTTCTACCTGCTTCTCTGTTTCTTCACGTACCAGGACTGCACGTTGCGTGTCCTGATAGGCCTTTTCATATTGGGACTGGAAGCTGCTTAAGTGCGCCAGACAAGACTTGTGTGCCCTTTTGGCATCCTCCACCTCTCCGTCTTTTGCTGCCAACTTCCTTCTCAATTCTAAGTTCTCCCTTTCTGCCTCGCTTACATCGATCTTACTCATTCGATGTATGCCTTCTACTTCTTTCCGGAGCGTCCTAACGACCTCCTCTGTGCCTCGCAACTGTGCCAAGCAGGACACGATTGCCATCGGCTTGCGAGCTTTCCCTAAGCTCTTTTTGTGGGTCTCGCTCAGGGTCTCCCACCAAGTATGTCCTATACTCCCGGGGCCTGATTCCTCGTTGTCACAGAATTCACTCCAAAGGGGCCATCCCTTTGAGATATTTCCTGATTTCTTCCTCCCAAATGGGACATTGTCCCACTCTACTGCTGCTGGTCGCTGCGACCGCAAATTGCTCGGGGTTCATGAGGCATTGCATTGCCTGCATTGCCATCTTTCCTATCCGAATGCTGCTCTTCAAATTTGGGACAGGGGTATTAAAGCGGTGCTGTAAATACAGGTACGGCTTTCGCTACTTTCCGAAGTACAAACTCCCGACAGTTTTGTCGCAACAAAAAAAACTAGCAGTTTTACCTTATCGCCCTGTTAGTTACGCATGCATACACACACTTCCAAATTATGAGTATTGATCAGAACTGCTTGAACGCTTGTGGTTTTCTGTTCCCAATTGGATCTCTAATTGAAATTCTGGGTTCTGCCGGAGAGGTTATGCCACTTCTAGATCAGGTCCCGTCAGGATGTCGCCAAATAATGTTGCTAACTTTCCGGTTGGTTCAATTGCTCTGTTTTATTACCTTTGCTCTCGAGTCGCCAGGTATCTTTATGATACCGCCACGAGGTTCAAGTCCAAGTGATGATCAATAACTCAATACACCGATTAGCAAGATTCAAATCAAAGCACATTTATTATACACAGTAATCGCTACTCATGCACAAATTCTACGTCTAAGCTACTTCTACAACAAACAGGCCTATACTTAACTTCGGACTGGCCCACCAGGTCAGGGAAACAAAGGGCCAACCCAACCAAAACAGTGCCCAACCCGTCCCAACCACCCTCACCGACCCGAAAGAGAAAAACACAGAGAAAAAGAAGATACCCGGAGCAATGCAAAGGCCCCCCGCTTGAAGAAGGAATAAACGTAACATATCAACCGCAGTCACCAATCGCCCATCCCAACAGTCAATCTGTGTCCAACTTCTCGGCCTGAACAAAGGCCCATGCCTCCTCCGGAGACTCAAAATAATGGTGCCGGTCCTTGTAGGTAACCCACAGTCGCGCCGGCTGCAACATGCCAAACTTCACCCCCTTCCTGTGCAGCACCGTCTTCGCTCGATTGTACCTGGCCCTCCTCTTTGCCACCTCCACACTCCAGTCCTGGTATATTCAAACCTCCGCGTTCTCCCACCTGCTGCTCCTCTCCTTCTTGGCCCACCTGAGCACACACTCCCGATCGACGAACCGATGGAACCTCACCAGCGCCGCCCGCAGAGGCTCGTTAGCCTTGGGCCTCCTCGCCAGCACTCTATGGGCCCCTTCCAGCTCCAGGGGACCCTGAAAGGACCCCGCTCCCATCAGCGAGTTCAACATGGTGACCACATAGGCCCCCACGTCCGGCCCCTCCAGCCCCTCCGGGAAGCCCAGAATCTGCAAATTCTTCCGCCTCAACCGATTCTCCATCTCCTCGAACCGCTCCTGCCACTTCTTGTGGAGCGCCTCGTGCGCCTCCACCTTTACCGCCAAGCCCAAGATCTCGTCCTCATTGTCAGAGATCTTTTGTCGAGCCTCACGGATCGCCACCCCCTGGGCCATCTGTGGCTCCAGCAGCTTATCAACAGAAGCCTTTGTCGGCTCTAGAAGGTCCGCTTTAATCTCTCTGAAGCAGCGCTGGATACCCTCCTACTGCTCCTCCTCCCACTGCATCCACGCTGCCTGGTCTCCACCGCCGCCATTTTGTTCTTCTTCCCTCGCACCTTCTTCGGGTCCACCACCACCTTTTTTGTCGCCCCGCTCCTCGTAGAAGCCATATACTGACAGGGAGCTGTTATAATCTCCTTCCCACACCGGGAAAAGTCAAAAAAGTGCCGTTAGGGGTCCTGAAAGAGCCCAAAGGTCCGTTTTTGCGGGAGCCGCCAAATGTGCGACTTAGCTCCGCATAGCCGCAACTGGAAGTCCTGGAATGGGTATTAAGGGCACTGGTTTTATCACTGCTTGAGGTTTCCCCATCACTTGACATGATTGACAAAATTTAACTGCATCTTTATGTAGTCCAGGCCAATAAAAATGTTTCTGGATTTTAGCTTGAGTTTTCCTTATTCCCAAATGACCTCCCACTGGTACCTCATGGGCAACTCACAGCACCTCCTTTCTATACCCGACCGGCAATACGACTTGATGAACTTCTGCCCACTTTTCATCCGCCTGCATATGTAACGGTCTCCATTTTCTCATCAAGACATTACTTTTACGGTAATAACACTCTGGTATACACTCTGATTCCTTTTCCGTGTATGCTTTCTGGTACATCCGGTTTATTTCTACATCTTTCTGTTGTAACTCCGCCAATTTACCTGAATTAAAAATATCCGCCTCACCCTTCACCTTGTTCTTTTTTGACCATCTGATCAAAAATCGTTTCTGATAATTGCACTTCAAATTCATCTTCACTCGTTGATTTCTCCTCTTGTCTTAACCTGTGACTTTGCGACCTTGTTACTCCACAATCCGGAAAAATCCCGGGAGATTCGTCCTTCAACCCTTCAGTTGTTTGATTTTCCACTGGCTTATCAACCACAGTAGGCATCACTCCCACCTGCGATCCAGCTATATCATTACCCAAGATAAACTGTATTCCTGGACAAGATAGTTTCTCTATTACTCCTAGTACCACTTCACCACTCTTCATTGGACTTTCCAACCTTACCTTATAAAATGGAACATACTCTTCTCACCCTGAATTCCACATATTACCACCTTTTCTGGCAACATTCTTCCCAAACTACATAACTCCTCATCTCTTAAAGATTGACTAGTCCCGTATCTCTTAAAATTGTGACTTATTTACCTGCTCCTCCTGATACACATGAGTAAACTTTACCCACACAAGTAAATTCTTTAAAGACATCTGGCACCTTCTTATCAATCACCTCTTGATCAGGCTGCACAATCTTTTGCACCTCCTTCGCTTCACTTAGACTTTCCTTTTCCACTTTAACAAACCCCACTGACTTATCCTGTTTTACCACATCAGCCTTCCCAGTGCTTTTCTTCAACCACCAACACTGTGACTTTACATGGCCTAGTTTATTACAATGAAAACATGTGAAATTTTCAATGTCTCTTCCACCGTCCTGGATTTCTTTTTTAAACTGCGGTACACACTCCTTCTTACCTCCCATCAGATCACCTTTACCTTTATCACTTGTGTATTTCTCATGTCTCCAGTTTCTATCCCTCACAGGCTGAAACAGATGTCGGAAACCAAACTTTGATTTATGAACTAATTCATAATCACCTGTCATTTCGGCTGCTAATCTTGCAGTTTTAACCCTCTGCTCTTCCACATGAGTTCCCACTACATCAGGAATTGAACTTTTAAACTCCTCCAAAAACATAATTTCTCTGAGAGCTTCATACGTTTGGTCTATTTTCAAAGCCCTTATCCACCTGTCAGAATTACTCTGTTTGATCCTTTCAAACTCCATATATGTTTGACCAAATTCCTTGCTTAAATTTCTAAACCTTTGTCTGTAGGCTACAGGCACTAGTTCATATGCACCGAAGATGGATTTTTTCAACTCCTCATACGACTCAGATACCTCCTGTGGTAGTGATGCAAACACTTCACTAGCCCTACCTACCGGCTTTGAGTGAATCAGTAATACCCACATGTCCTGTGGCCATTTCATTTGTTTAGCTACCTTTTCAAATGAAATGAAAAAGGCTTCTTCCCCCTTCTCATCAAACCTTGGCAATGCTTGGACATATTTAAATAGATCCCCTCCAAGCCTTCGACTATGATGCTCTTTCTCACTATCCACATTACTATCATCCAACTGTACGTTTCCCTTTACGCCTGCCAATTTTAACTGACTGTCATGTTTCATGGCCATTTTCTGAAGTTCAAACGCTCTCTCTTTATCTTTATCCCTGATCTGTATCTCCCTTTCTCTTTCTTTTTCCGCTCTCTCTCTCTTTCGTATTCAACCTGCTTTAATTCTTTCTCATGTTCCATTTGTTTAAGTTGTAACTGAAATTTTGCCATTTCCAATGAGTCAAACTGTATCTCAGGCAACTTTAAATGCTTAGTCACCACCATAATTACCTCATCTTTTCGCATTTTGTCAGGTAATGTTAACTGCAAAGTTTTTACCAAATCTAACAGTCTGCTTTTAGTCTCTGTCCGTAAGGGTACTGCGTGTGATCGTCTCCACCCCCAAAAACTTCAGAGCCTCTGAAAGAGCCATTGTCCACAACATACTCCCTACTTAAACTAAAATGCCACACCTGAAAAGCAACCACATAATATGCTCAGCCCTCACTGTCTTTAAGTTCACTAAGACAATCCAGTAGATAGATTTTTATCCCCCTCGTGCCCCCAATTTGTTATGGGCCAGGGATTAGAGAACCCCAAAGTGTATCATGGAGTTCACCTGACCTACAACTTTTAATAGATTGTGATATGGGGAGCACACGGCCCACTCTACAGGTGTGGTACAGCAGAAATGGAAAAGTATTTTTTAAAGCAAAACAATGTTTATTCTATGAACTCACGTTCACCTTTTAAAACATACAGTGAACATCTTAGCAACCATCAATTCAAATACAACCCCCAAAGAATACGACACTAAGTAATCCTTAATAACTTCCCAAACAACATCCAGAAGACAAAAGAAACACCTTTTAACAGAAGCACATCAGGTTTACATTCATTCCTGAAACATTTATAATTCTGAATTCACCAAATGATCAAGAGATAGTATCAACAGTACACCTGCTTTGGCTGGCTTCAGCTCCAACACTGAAAAACGAAACCAAACAAAACACAGACACACCCAAGATTTTCTCAAAGTGAAACTAAAAAGCAGAGCCAGAGCTCAGCTCCACCCACACTCTGACATCACTGCAGTAACATGAGCAGCCAAACATTTCTTAAAGTGACATTCTCATGACAGCCCCTGCAGACAACGGACATCGGAATTCAACCAAGAATGGTAGCCTTCATCCTCACCCCCACAGCCTTGGGGGCCTGCTGCGTCCTCCACAACATCATGCAGCAGAGGGGCAATGTGCTGGAAGAGGGGGATGAACGCCAGGCCTCGTCCGACGAGGAGGATGCGGACGAGGGCCAGGATGGGCAGGGCATGGGCAGGCACAGGAGGCCGCACAACATGTCTGCCAGAGGCAGACGGGACGTTCTAGTCGGCTCCAGGTTAATCGAGTAGGGGGTATGGCCGATGACATGAACATCCCATCCCACCCCCAACGCCCCACCCCTCGGTCAACAAGCCCCTCCCATGACCACCTTCCCTGCACCACCCTACCCAAGCAACCCCCTCTATTAGTCCTACCTGCCGGTGTGGGCCCTAGATTGGCAGTAACACCGGCTCTGCTCCATGCGATGGAGGATGATGACTACCCGATCTGCGATGGTCTCTGGTGCTCCGCGTCATTTGGCAACGTCTGCCTGGCCATTCCATCACACGGTTCTTGGGGTGGCAGAGGTGGGGAAGGGGTACGAGATGCAGGGTGCAAGGGGGAGGCGGTTGGGGTTGAGGGGCAGGGAAGGTGCATAGTATTGGGGCAATGTGCAGTGTCCGACCTTGGGGGCACGGCGCCTGTCCACCACAACCACAACCCCCCCCCCTCCCCAGTGCTCCTCTGCAGACCAGACCAGCCCTCACCCCGCCCCCCTGAAAGAGCACCGAGGCAGGTTGGAACTTTTGTGCACAGGTATTTATTTTGAACATAACAGGTGATCAACTCTATAACAGTTTGTGCCCTCGCACCTAACACATCCTAAGTCCTGCACCCATGTCAACCTAACTGGTGTCTAACTTTCTGACCTTACGGTCCCAACGCTATGTCTAGGTGGATCCCAGGTGGTACTTCAGGAGTGGAGGCGGCCTGTTGTGAATCCTGCCCTGTGACCTGGGTTCCCTTTGGCAGCCGTCTTCTGGAGCAGCCAGGCCTGAATGTGCCAAGCAGTCACTCGGGTGTCCAAGTAAGCGTGGTGCCATCCTGTTGTGCCCATTGCCCAACGAATGTACTTGGGACTGGAGGTGGGGTGTCCGAGGTGCCGTGGTGTTCCATCACCTCCCCTACGGGAGTCGCTGGCACGAACCCCATGATGTCCTCCAGCCTCGGGGTGCCCGGTGGCCCTTAGGCTACTCCTTGGGATGGGGGAGCGACCGGAGCAAACTCCTGGGGTCCCCCTGCCGCTGCCAGTCGTGGTGGTCAGCTCTCATCGAAACCAGGGTCTCGATGCTCGCAGCCATGGAGTGCAGGGATTGGCCCATCTCCCTCTGGGACTGGTGCAGGTCAGCCAGCGCCCGGCAATGCCGCTGACTCCCTCAGCCATAACCCGTTGTGACTGGGCCGAGCTCTGGAATGTCCAGGAGGCGCTGATACATAGTTGCCCATAGAACATAGAACATTACAGCGCAGTACAGGCCCTTCGGCCCTCGATGTTGCGCCGACCTGTGAAAACACTCTAAAGCCCATCTACACTATTCCCTTATCGTCCATATGTCTATCCAATGACCATTTGAATGCCCTTAGTGTTGACAAATCCACTACTGTTGCAGGCAGGGAATTCCACGCCCTTACTACTCTCTGAGTAAAGAACCTACCTCTGACATCTGTCTTATATCTATCTCCCCTCAATTTAAAGCTATGTCCCCTCGTGCTAGACATCACCATCCAAGGAAAAAGGCTTTCACTGTCCAACCTATCCAATCCTCTGATCATCTTGTATGCCTCAATTAAGTCACCTCTTAACCTTATTCTCTCTAACGAAAACAGCCTCAAGTTCCTCCGCCTTCCCTCATAAGATCTTCCCTCCATACCAGGCAACATTCTGGTAAATCTCCTCTGCACCCTTTCCAATGCTTCCACATCCTTCCTATAATGCGGTGACCAAAATTGCACGCAATACTCCAAATGCGGACGCACCAGAGTTTTGTACAGCTGCAACATGACCTCATGGCTCCGAAACTCAATCCCTCTACCAATAAAAGCCAACACACTGTACGCCTTCTTAACAGCCCTCTCAACCTGGGTGGCAACTTTCAGGGATCTATGTACATGGACACCGAGATCTCTCTGCTCATCCACACTGCCAAGAATCTTACCATTAGCCCAGTACTCTGTCTTCCTGTAATTCCTTCCAAAATGAATCACCTCACACTTTTCTGCATTAAACTCCATTTGCCACCTCTCAGCCCAGCGCTGCAGCTTATCTATGTCCCTCTGTAACTTGTAACATCCTTCCGCACTGTCCACAACTCCACCGTCTTTAGTGTCATCTGCAAATTTACTCACCCATCCTTCTACACCCTCCTCCTGGTCATTTATAAAAATGACAAACAGCAGTGGCCCCAAAACAGATCCTTGTGGTACACCACTAGTAAGTGGACTCCAGTCTGAACATTTCCCATAAACCACCACCCTTTGTCTCCTTCCAGTTAGCCAATTTATGATCCAAACTGCTAAATCACCCTGAATCCCATGCCTCCGTATTTTCTGCAGTAGCCTACCGTGGGGAACCTTATTAAACGCTTTACTGAAATCCATATACACCACATCAACTGCTTTACCCTCATCCACCTGTTTGGTCACCTTCTCAAAGAACTCAATAAGGTTTGTGAGGCACGACCTACCTTTCACAAAACCGTGTTGACTATCTCTAATCAAATTATTCCTTTCCAGATGATTATACATCCTATCTCTTATAAACCTTTCCAAGATTTTGCCCACAACAGAAGTAAGGCTCACTGGTCTATAGTTACCTGGGTTGTCTCTACTCCCCTTCTTGAACAAGGGGACAACATTTGCTATCCTCCAGTCTTCTGGCACTATTCCTGTAGACAAAGGTGGCTTAAAGATCAAAGCCAAAGGCCCAGCAATCTCCTCCCTAGCTTCCCAGAGAATCCTAGGATAAATCCCATCCAGCACAGGGGACATATCTATTTTCACACTTTCAAGAACTGCTAACACCTCCTCCTTATGAACCTCAAGCCCTTCTAGTCTAGTAGCCTGAATCTCAGTATTCTCCTCGACAACATTGTCTTTTTCCTGTGTGAATACTGACGAAAAATATTCATTTAGCACCTCTCCTATCTCCTCGGACTCCACGCACAACTTCCCACTACTGTCCTTGACTGGCCCTACTCTTACCCTCGGCATTCTTTTATTCCTGACATATCTATAGAAAGCTTTAGGTTTATCCTTGATCCTACCTGCCAAAGACTTCTCATGTCCCCTCCTGGCTCTTCTTAGCTCTCTCTTTAGGTCCTTCCTAGCTAACTTGTAACTCTCGAGCGCCCTAACTGAACCTTCATGTCTCATCTTTACATAAGCCTCCTTCGTCCTCTTGACAAGTGTTTCGACTGCTTTAGTAAACCACGGTTCCCTTGCTTGACCATTTCCTCCCTGCCTGACAGGTACATACTTATCAAGGACACACAGTAGCTGTTCCTTGAACAATCTCCACATTTCCATTGTGCCCATCCCCTGCAGTTTTCCTCTCCATCAGATACATCCTAAGTCTTGCCTTATAGCATCAAAATTGCCTTTCCCCCAGATATAACTCTTGCCCTGGGCCTGTCCTGTGCCTCGGCCACTGCCCGCACAGAGTGTCCCAGGCTTTGGATATACAGATCCATGGCCGATGCCTTCGCCCCCAAGGCCGCCACAGCGGACGCTACCTGTGCGGTGTTGGCCTGGGTAGCACGCATGGTTGGCATCGCCTCCTGCTCCTGCTGGTGCTGGATGGTTGCTGATACCCCCTCATGTAATCTCTGGCTCAGTCTCTGCATCTCCATTATCGTTGGGACCACTCTTTCCAGAAGCCCGAGATACATCTGGACAGCAGCTAGTCCCTGGGGTCAGGCAGTCGTCCAACCATCCACCCCCTCAGGGGATCCTACCTCCACCTGATGTACCGCAACACATGTGTGGTGCGCACCAGATAGTGTCCCAGAAACTAACGTGCCCAACCGAGATGAGTGTCTCTGGGATGGTGGACGGGGTTAGTGACAGCTGTGATGGAAAGTCGTTGTCATCCATGGACTGGTATTCCGCGATGATTCGGGCTGGTGTTTGGAGCCTCGTGTCACTGTCCGTTGTCAACTCCTCACTGGAATCCGCTTGGGGTTGGGGTAGGGGGTGGGGGTCACCAAAAGTACCCACCTCATCGCCAGGTGAACCTGCAAGACACAAGATATGACGCGTGATTGGATCGCGGGTTGGGGTGATAGGTGATGTGGGGGTGATGCAATGGAAGGGGGATAGTGCGGGGATGGTATAGGGGTGCGGATGGAGAGGTGGGGTGGGAGAGGATGGTGTGGAGGTGGTGAGGGTGGTGGTGTGAGGGTGGTGTAGCCATCTCAGATGGCCACCTGCAAAGGACTATGGGAATTATGGCCAACCCAGGACTCAGACACACTCAGAGCTTGTGTGTGTATTTGCAACCCAGTTAGCTAGACGCGATCGAAACGCCCACTCGTTTGCATTCTAATGGCCCATTTCCCCAGAACAAAAGGACTGTACTCAGGTAACCAATACAGATACAGACTAACTGGCGCCACTCCCTTTGCTAAGAAAGCCCAAACAACCAAGGTCAATGACCGCTCAGGACACTCCCAGCCATCAAGGCACCCGCCCCTTTATTGGCCAAAATCGAAGGCAGTGATCGAAGTCTGTCGAATTATTGGGTCCAAAGCTAAGGACCGCCCCAAAGAGCGCTAAATCCCAGAGGGATAAAAAGAGACACAGCCATGTGTTCTGTCTCTCTTGGCCCCGGCCTACGCCTAAAACCAAGTGTAGCATTACGACCAGAAGACAAGTTCAAGACCAGCGATCGCTACCAGACGGATGAGCCCAGCAGAAACGAAGCCACTTCTTCCACCCAGCCACGCAAGATCCGAACAAAGGCCTTGTTCATCTGCAAAGAGCCGGTTGCCCTGAAGTTAAGCATAGGTTACTGCAGTTGTTAGGTGTAGTTTAACTTGTAGTGTTTTATGTTGCATGTCGAAGTAATCCTTGTGTGTAAATAAACTATCTTTGAACTTGAACTGACTAACTGGTTGTTTGGTCTTTGATCGCTATCCGGTAAAGCCGGTGGTATCATTTGATACCTGGCGACTCTGAAAAGAAATATTATCATTAATAACTGCCATATCTAGTTAATTTGGCAACAGTGGTGAGGTGGAGGTGAGGGGGAGGTCAGGCGGTGAAGAGGTGGTGCGGGATTGGTGAGGGGGTGGTGTGGAGAGATGAGGGGGTGGTGTGAGGAGATGAGGGGATGTTGGGGGGTGCTGAGGGAGTGGTGAGCAGGAGTGGGGTGGGGTGGGGGTGGTATGGGGGAGGTGTGGGGCTGGTGTGGGGGTGGTGTGGGGGTCAAGAGGGGAAGATGTGGGTGTGGTAAGGTGGTGGTGAGGGGCTCATATGGGGGGGGTGGTGAAGGGGTTCAATAAGCACTTAATTGGCTATAAAATGCTTTGAGAGGTCCAGTGGTTTTGAAGGCGCTATATAAATGCAAGTCTTACTTCGTTTAATCTCCTTGCAGTCAGATTGCATTATTTACCCAGAGGTTGCCCTCCCGCCCCCCCCCCCCCCCCCCACTTCACTCTGGTAAAGGCTGTTGATTGTTTGAGATGGTTTTTAAAGTCCGTCTAAAGGATTTGCTGGAGTTTTCCCCCCCTCTCCCACCACTGTGCCACTTCCCTTTAATTGCCCCCCAACCCTTTCCATGCCATTTATGTTCAATTTTCCTCCCCCACCCCTTGCGTATTCTAGACACCTGGCAGAATTTGTACCTGATCTTGTGAATATTCATTCAAATTAACTCAGACTAGAGAATTGAATATTTTTGCACTTGAGATTCAGGAAGGGTTCTGATCAGTTCTAGACCGTTTTCAACTAATTTAGGAAATTAGCTCCATTGACAGCTTGGCAAATTAGTCCCATTGACTCAGTTTTTCTGGTTCCACGAGTACTGGGCAACTCGCCAGTCACTCATCCAAGTGACCATTGCTCATTTGTGAGTTTCGACAGTGAGTTTTACTGGCTGAATCCTAATGTGTACTTAATCCCAATCACCTCGTTGCTCATTGATCCACATTAATTCCTGGACCAGTATCTTTCTTGTGTTCAGGTTCCTCCATGGCCTCACACCTCCTTATCGCTGTACCTTCCTGCAGCTTACAGCCCTTTTCCAGATATCTGCAGCACGCCAATTGTGACTTCTTCTGCACACCTGATTTCCTTTGCACACCAATGAAGGCTGTGCCACCAGCTGCCAAAGCTCCAGACTACAGAACTCCCTCCTTAAACCTCTTCACCACCCTGTTGGTCTTCAGGAGGTTCCTTAAAACCTACCTCATCTGTCTTAATATGTCCTTATGTGGCTGAGTATTAAAGTTTGCTTGATTAAGCTATTACAATCCCAGACTAGACCCCAACAGTTGCTGGGATACCAGACAGAAACCCCAATATTTTATTTAATTTGTAAGACTGTGAGGAAAGGATACTTCGCTCCAGGTGTGATTTCACGCACAAATACGAATATGTTTTATGAAAACAAACTTTATTACTAACACAGTGTTACTAAAGATAGCCAGATAAATACAAATAGTTTTCAATTTGCAATTAAACAATTCTTATCAATACAATGACACAACAACCCCTAACTGGTATCTTTATTTCCACTCAAACAGCCCCCATCTCAGGTCACAATCCACTTGGAAATACAATTCGCAGACTCAGGAATACTTGCTGTAAAGACACATCTTGGATATTACCACTTTGAGAAAGTGATACCCTTCAGGAACCAGCTGCAGATTCTTGCCTGTCTCAACCTGCTGTACAAACCACCTGTCCTGTTCACAGGCAAATCTTTAACACACTGTCTTGAGATCAGCTGCTTGTCTTCTGTTCCTATTCCAATCTCAAAACCTGAAGTCTCAATATCTGGTTGCTTCAGCTCTTCGCTCTTCACATCAATGACATCAACTTACTAAGCTGAATATTGAACGTAAAAATAACAGTCCCATTTTGGGCCCGTAAAGGGAGTTCTTCCTCAGTGCCTGCATAGCCGGGAACAACCCTGCTATCTAATGGGAGTCTGCCATTTTTGGGGGGGCGTTGGTGAGGATTGCCCCGTCACAGCTGCACTTACCTCATTTGCGGCACTGACGAGCTTAGCTCGCCAATGCAGAAAGGGTATTCGCGGATCAGTGCACCATTTGTTAATGCTCCCCAGATCTTTTGACTCCCTTTGCTCTCCCACCACAGCCTCTGGTTTCTCCATCTACACTGCCCCAATGTACCTCTCAGGGGGTCCTCGAGCCACCCCCACCCCCCTCACATCACCTATTAAGAGCAAGGCACCACCAAGCCTGATGCCTGACAGGTTCAACCTGGCACACGGGCATCTTGGCACTGCCACATGGGTACCCTGGCAGTGCCGCTGCAAGCCTGACAGTGCCACCAGTGTCAGGGTTGTGCTGCCAGGATGCCCAAGTGGCAGTGCCAAGATGCTCATCTGGTAGTGCCAAGGTGTCAAGCAAGCAGCGCCAGGCTAACAAAGCCAAAGTGCCTGAATGCCACCAGAAGTGCCAGGGTGCCACCCTGCCAAGACCCCAACCACCCAGGTGCCTCCAATGGAATGGGAACCCCCCCAGGTACCATTCCACCTGCCTCACGGCACCATGGCGAGGTCTCCCAGGTGAGGCTGTTAGTTCCCGGGCCTCTGGAGAATATAGCATATACATATCTAAATGAGCCATTCTGGATGGCCTCCAGCGAGGGCAAGATCCAGTTCGCGACATCTTGCGAGATTTCCTTAAATCTCGTGAGGTGTTCCGAGTGGCGCGAATCCCGCGAGAAGCCTCTCACGAGATCAACAGCCTCGTCACATCACCAAGCCGGGCACAGAAAAGCCGTTAAATCGCATCCAATGTCTCTAATTATCTACTCCCCAGTGAACCCACTTAATATAAACAGAAATCCATTTGCCCAAGCTTTTATGATACCTTACTTGCACATCTTGTAGCCACAAAGCTTGGCAGCATTGCAAACCAGGATTTTTAAAAACATGACAGCAGCAGTCACACACTAACCCATACTTTTAACCTTTACTGCACAAACTACATATAATACAATGGGCTGGATTCTCCTTGTTGAGACTATGTCCCCTATGTCACCGGTGGAGAACTGGTGGAGTTTTACTCCTGAAATTCCTGCAAAAAAGTGAAACAATTCACAGCCCTGCAGGGGGCTAGCAGGGACCCGGAGTGAATCTCGCAGTTTTTGCTGCAGATACCTTTACAAGATGCACTGCGCCATATCGCCAATGCTCCTTCAACAGGATCTTCCAAATCCACAGCCTTCATCTCCAAGGCAGCCTTCAGGACGCGCGACAACACAGAATCGCCGAGCAGAAACTTATAGCCAAGTTCCGCACACATGAGTACGGCCTCAACCGGGACCCTGGATTCATGTCGCATTACATTCACCCCCACCATCTGGCCTTGGCTTGCGAAATCCTACCAACTGTCCTGGCTTGAGACAATTCACACCTCTTTAACCTACTCCATCTGGACCTAAAAAGACTTAATTACCTGCAAAGATTCGCATTCAAAGTATCGTCTTGCATTTTCAACTTTGTCTATATATATGTTTCTGGAACCTACCGCTTCATTCACCTGAGGAAGGAGCAGTGAAAGCTAGTGATTCGAAACAAACCTGTTGGACTTTAACCTGGTGTTGTAAGACTTCTTACTGTGATCACCAAGAATGAAAAGGGTAGCAGACGTAAGAGAACATGGCCAATTGCAAGTTCCCCTCCAAGCCACATACCATCCTTGGAATAGCTGAGTGTGGAAATGTCCCAGCTTTTGCGGACCTGCCTCAGGAAAATAAAGTGCCCAAAAATGGCAGAATCTTCATTCCACCGGGGGCCCACCGTCCCCAGACAAAGATCAGAGGCAGCCACAGGAGCACAACTTTGTCTCAGTTGTTTCATTACATATTAGCCCTCTCGTCGTCATTCCTCAAACCGTTACCCCTCACAGCCATTCAACCGCTCCTCATGTCCCATCCATGCCGGCCCATGCCCCTCACCCACAATGCTTAGCCCTTACACCCTCCATGTTAACTCAACCAGTATCCACCATGGGCCGACCTCCGAAGCCATGGTGAGATTAAATTAAATAAAGTTCAAATCTGTAGTACAGCTTTCACTATAATAAAAAACTCCCATTCATGAAAGCCCATTCGAAACTTTAAAATCCCCCTCAAGTATCTAATCAGAACAGACCTTATATTCATTACCACACATCAAAGACATCATTTAATAACCTTTTGAGTGGTCAATCAAGACTGAGACCTTTCAATTCCCCCCCCCCCCGCTCCGCCCACCCCCCAGGATAATTGTACATTGTGGAAAGCAGCCAATCATTAATAGTTCATGGAGTGATGTCAACAAACAGCTATTGTACCTAATTCAACTCTCACTGACACAGGCAGGCCTTTTCACATTTTTAAATGACAGGGAATTTAAATAACTTCACAGCTTGAATGTTTTCAACTCTTCACTGACGCAGGCAGGCTATTTTTTTAGATTTTTAAAAGGTGGGCATTCAGATAACTTGACAATTCCAAATACCTTGTTCGCCCTTCATGGGCATTTACATTTTCACCATAGATTTATAAATCGCACATTGGAGGTTAAGGCCCTCACTATCATCAAAATGGTGTTTGAGCTCAGATTTCAAATGGTGCTGACGAGTTCATCCTTCTCCCAATCCCCCCCCCCCCTTACCCCTACCGACAAAAAGGGGCTCCATCAAATATGGGGGGGTGGGACTTCCAGATCCCAGCCCCAAACGCCAGTTCTAAAGGTCCACGGAGCCTCCACAACTCCAGAAACATCCAGCCCAATATAATAATAATCTTTATTGTCACAAGTAGGCTTACACTAACACTACAACAAAGTTACTGTGAAAAGCCCCTAGTTGCCACACTCCGGCGCCTGTTCGGGTACACAGAGGGAGAATTCAGAATGTCCAATTCACCTTACAGCGCATCTTTCGGGACTTGCAGGAGGAAACCGGAGCACCCGGAGGAAACCCACGCAGACACAGGGAGAACATGCAGACTCCGCATAGACAGTGACCCAAGCCGGGAATCGAACCTGGGACCCTGGCGCTGTGAAGCAGCAGTGCTAACCACTATGCTACCGTGCGACACATTTTTCAACTGTTTAATCTGCAGGATCCCCATTGCTGTAGAAACACTGCTTGCATGAAGGGCTTACTTCACCCTTCCTTGTCTTATTTTGCTTGCTGGGTTTCATGGCTAAGAGATTGTTTGGTAATTGCTGCGAAATCACCTTCATGTCCCAAGTCATGTCAGAGTAAATAGCTCATCGCAAAATCATGATCCATAAGCATCAGCCAGAATGTGAAATACTTTCTTGCCAGACAAGTCCATTCCAGCTCTACTTTACGCTTTTTATGTAAATGGTATTTATTCCATGCCAGCTACACTCCATAAATATTCCACAATGACCATGAAATGCTTTCTTTTTCATTCTTCCTCCCCTTCTCCCGAGACTTATTTGCGAGCTCGTTGGGAAATTTGTTACTGAATACCTCGAAACTTGACGTGCCACTGTAAAGTTAATTAAATGTAACAAAAATCCCGCTCGATTGCCACGTTCGCTAGTTAATGTGAAGATATGTGACACTGTTAATTACCTCAATAGTCAGGTTATATTTCCCCCAAACACAGGTTAACAGATTAACCAGCAGGCATTTCTGACTTTTATGCATTAAAGTTGAAATTACCGTGTGGGAAAGGAAAGATTTCCTCTTGGTTTATAGCAGCTGAAGGGAAAATTAGCATCCTGCCCAAACCAAGAACAAGTTGGTTGATGCTTTTCTCCTTGCTGTATTTCACCCTTCTCACCTCCAGCTCTTATTTTGAGAGACCTGGATAAGATAGAGGGCGGGATTCTCCATTCCTGAGACTAAGTGTTGATGCCGGGGCAGGATTCGCAGACTTCCACAACAGCAAAACTACCGCCGCACCAAGACCGATTCTGCAACGGCAGAGGGGCTAGCACTGGTGCCAGGTGGAACACAATTGATTCCAATGAGAAACGGGATTCGCCGGGTCCGTGATTGACACTCGGGAGGCTGACAAGCTGCAGCCGCACATACACACTTCACTCCCCACGCACATCAACCCAGCCAACAAGATGGCACTGGTTGTGCTGGAGCGCGCCCATCCCGCTGATGGGTCGGCTGAGGCCAAGGGCACCTAGAGGGGTGTCCTGGGGGACACCCATACGACCCATGGCCCTAAGTTGACAGTGGGCAGTCAGCGGCGTGCGCAGTTGCATGGCTACCTTGCAGGCCGTGGCAATGGTGCTCTGTGCCCGCCCACCCCAATGGAGACCCTGGAGAATGTTCGCCCATTAATGACATGCCAACGGTGTTAACTGTACGTGCATTCTGTCGAGCCACCAGAGGATTGTGATTTGGCGTGAAACTGGCGCCCGCGACATCAAAACTGATTCTCCGCACAATCGTGTTTCCAGATTCCGGCGTCGGCCAACAGAGACACCCGCTCGAGATCTTGGCAGTTGACGGTTTGGGCGACAAAGTCAAAAAGGGAACAAAACAGGGAACCTTAGCAGTCATTCCCCACTGACCACCCCTCCCACCTCACCACCCAAGCACCGCCATCTCCTTTTGTTAAGACATCTGCCCCACTGGAACTCAACAGTCCAGGGAACCAGGATAACAGTAATCTTATAACACATCAGCCAGACCTCAGTGGGGAAAATCGGTTGTGTGAGAGTGAATCACAACTGGCTCATTTCGTGGACTCTGGAATCCATGCTCACCAATATTCCAGGATTGTCCTGAAGTCTCCGGGAATGGGAGATTAATCTCCAGGACCACTGCTGCAAGAAGCCCTGAGAGAAGAACCATTGAGGACAATCAAAAACTTTCCTTCCCCCCCCCCCCCCCCCCCCCCCCACTCCCACTATCTAATATGCACCTCCATCTGTTGATTTAATTATCTGGGAAGCACAGTAACATCCGACGTTAAAAGTAATCCAAATTTTTAAAAGGACTCTTAAATAATATCGAATGACGAATGGAATTCTTCGGACATATTACCTGTGAGGATGGGTTGGAGCCTAATCAACACCGGATGGATTTATGGAAGAAGAGCAAGAGGCTGCCAGTGAAGGAAGCAACAAGACAATATTAATGACTGACTTAACTGGATCTCACGACACAACACCCAGGGCATCCACTGATGTGGTAATGGGAACGTTTGGAGGACCATTGTCACCTACACCTGTCAACACGGCACTTAGACAACGATAATCAGTAATAAAAATATCAAAGACTGGGGGAAGAATAGCAGTCACGTCTCATCCACATGGTTTTTCACTTTCCAGTTGATGTGGCGCGACAGGGTGGCGTTTGGTTAACAGGAACACTAGCGTAGTGATTATGTTACTCAACTAGTAATCCAGAGGCCTGGACATCAAATCTGGTCCACTGCCTTCGAGGGAAGGAAATCTACCATCCTTACCTGTGTTACGACACCCTGGGCTAGTGCGCGGTCAATTCGAGCCCCACTTGACCGGGAGTCACGGCACAAGTGAATTAACCAATAATTCTTCGAAAAACACCCAAAGTCTGTGGCCCTTGGCCGCCCAATAATCACAGTCACCAGGTTTGTAAATGTAAACACAATTACTGTTTATTTATAACAAGAACTAGAATGAAATATGCAGCAAATACAACTGGTTAAGCATTAGCTAATTCCTAATCCCCACTTTAACTTGTCCCTGCCCTCTACAGAGACACACAAGACAGACAAACACAGAGGGGTGAAAAGGGGTAAAAATTATAAGTAAAAGGAAACAATAGTCTTTGCTTCAGATGGCGTTTTGTGGCACACCTTCCTTCAGAGCAGGCTTGTAGCTTAAAGCCTCTGTTTGCAGCCTGTACTGGTCTCCTGTGTAGAATCCTTCATTCAGGTCTCTGTAGTTTCAAGAATATAGTACCCACAGCTTTTCTGTGGAGAGATAGCAGGTTGTGGTCTTTGTACAGCCTGTAATGGTTTCTCTGCAAGTTCAGAAATACAGACTCACCACAACCTTTCTGGAGAGAGAGGTGGCTGGTTCTCACCTCTGTGCTGCTAGGATCAAAACTGAAACTCCTTGGGACTCTGAGAAGCATTCCACTGGGATAGGATCCAATCATCACCTGTTACCAGGTAGAGTACGACCTTTTGGGCCAATTCATTGGCCACCAGCCTATTGGCTAAACCGAGTCCCAACTCTCTCTCTGGTGCCAACGTGTCTGCAGCTGCAACACGTCCAAACCAGCTGAGACTAGCAAAACGTTCACCCCCGTAACCTCCGAATTCTGCTGCTTGAATTATTTTTAAAATTTAGTGTAAACAATTAATTTTTTCCAATTATGGGGCAATTTAGCGTGGCCAATCCACCTACCCTGCACATCTTTGGGTTGCGGGTGCAACACCCACGTAAACACGGGGAGAATGCAAACCCCAGATGGACAGTGATCCGGGGCCGGGATCGAACCTGGGACCTCGGCGCCGTGAGGCAGCAGGGCTAACCACTGCGCCGCCGTGCTTCTGCAGCTTGAATTAAAGAGACATGTCCGATCCAACAGAGGGCAGCAGTGAGAAGTGACTGAGGAGGATTCTGGGAAAAGTCGGCTGGCTCACCGCAACTGAGAAAGGGACCGCGCGGAACCCAGTGTCAAAGAACGGTAAAGTTCCAAACAGTACATTGCACTAGTGTTCCCATCATTCCCTCCTCCTCAAACCAAAAGCAGAGAGAGAGAGAGAGAGAGAGAGTGAAAGGCTGTTAGATAATCGTTTATAGCTTAGAAACAGCAGAACTGGACTTCCGGCGAAAGAGTGATGCTGAGTGAGCGCAAGGAAGAGCCCCCCCCCCCCCCCCCCACCCCACCCCCGCCCTCTCACTAGACAGTCGCAACCACCGAGAAATGACCAGCAAAAACTCCAGGACCCGAAGGGATTGGAGAGTCGGCCAAAGCCTGGGGATGAGGAATCGGACGATGGTGAGCAAGAGGACTGAGTCCGAGCCGGCCATACCTGAGCGAGCTAGCTCGCCGGGACCTACACCGGATTATCCACCGATAAGCGAGTGGATGGACATCCTGACTCAGCAGCTCCAGAAACACAGAGATGCCATCAAGCTGGATATGTTGATGACAGTGAAGGCACTGGTCATGGATGCTATGGCCCCCTTCAAGGTGGCGTGGGAGGAAAGAGAGCTCAGACCCGGAGAAAAAGGACCTAGAAAAAGTGGCGACCGATCTGAATGACCGGACCACCTCCCTGGAAACAGAAGTGGCGAGGTTGGCGGCGATGCAAGGGGCACTAAAGGGGAAGGTCAAGGACCAGGAGATCTGACTGCGCCATCACAATCTCCGTATCGTGGGCCAGCATGGAGAGGGCATGGTGGGCAGAAAGCACATAGAATGGGCGGCATAGTACCACAGTGATTAGCACTGTTCCTTCACAGCACCAGGGTCCCAGGTTCGATTCCCGGCTTGGGTCACTATCTGTGTGAAGTCTGCATGTTCTCCCTGTGTCTGCGCGGGTTTCCCCCGGGTGCTCCGGTTTCCTCCCACAAGTCCCAAAAGCCGTGCTTGTTAGGTGAATTGGACATTCTGAATTCTCCCTCTGTGTACCCGAACAGGCGCCGAAGTGTGGCGACTAGGGGCTTTTCATAGTAACTTCACTGCAGTGTTAATGTGAGCCTACTTGTGACACTAATAAAGATTACTATTAGATTATTATTGATATGTGGCCCAGACGCTGGCTAATGTGGTCGAAAGGATGCACTTCCCTGAAACCCCAGAGATTGACAGACCCACAAGTCACTCCAGCTGACACCTAATGCGGGGCAGCAGCCAGGGGGCGTAATATCGAAGCTATGCCGATACCAGGATCAGGAGCAGATCCTGGACTGGGAGACTCGCTCCTGCCGGTATGAAGGACATTAAATCCGAGTTTACCAAGACATTGGGGCAGACCTGACCAAGCAGCAACCCCCCCCCCCCCCCCCCACGCCCCCCCCCCCCACCCCCCACCCCCACCCCCCGCACCCCCGGCTTTGAAGAGCTAAAATAACTTTGCTTCCTCTTCCAGTTGATTTCTTCTGTTACATTGAATATGAGCTCTAATATCAGAGCTCATCTGAGCTCATTGAATCAAGCGTTGGATAACCAATTAGGGCCAATTAGTGGTGTGAGTGGGGTGTGCGGGGGTCTATAATAATAAGAATCTAATAATAATCTTTACTATTGTCACAATTAGGCTTACATTAACACTGCAATGAAGTTACTGTGAAAAGCCCCGAATCGCCACATTCCAGCACCTGTTCGGGTACACTGAGGGAAAATTCAGAATGTCCAATTCACCCAAACAGCACGTCTTCCGGGACTTGTAGGAGGAAACCGGAGCACCCGGAGGAAACCCACGCAGACATGGGGAGAACGTGCAGACTCCGCACAGACAGTGAGTGACCCAAGCCGGGAATCGAACCTAGGACCATGGCGCTTTGAAGCAACAGTGTCAAGCATTGTGCTACCGTGCCGGATGAATGCTTCTGGGTAACCGATGACAGAAGCAGGAGGTCATGTGATGAAGCATCCAGGAGTACTTTCATCCAGAATTGGCTGCCGTGTAGATTGAGCAACAGATTGCCGCATTCTGCAGTGGATGAGGCATGTATTACTGACAGTCAGTCCAACAATTGCACAAGAGCAGACAGAACACAAACACCAGAGTAAGACGTTTTCTTGTTCCAGGAACTACTGTCTGGCTTCTTCCACATGTAGCTTGATTAATTACACTCCGAAAACAGTCATAAATGATCCAAACAATTTTTACGTCCATTTATCGAGGTTGACATGTCAGAAAAGCTCAGCATAATATTTTATTTTTTTAAAAGAATATCCTCCACAGGCTCTGGTGTGAGGGCTGGCTTCTTGTCTGCTTTTGAAGCTCAATTTACGGTTCGCAAACTATGGCCGGGATTTTGTCAGCGCAGTGGAGATGAGCTGGGAAACGGGAGGTACGGGACAATAGCGTCCCTCAGCGATGGCTGGAATACAGTAGGAAAATGCAAAAATAATCCTTGGAATTCCGCACCCCGAGGGCTGGGATTAGACTATAAAACATGAGAGCAGAAATTGGCCACTCGGCCCATTGAGTGCTTGGGCATTCAATCATGGCTGATATTTTTCTCACCCCTATTCTCCTGCCTTCTCCCCATAACCCTTGATCCTCTTATTAATCAAAAACCTATTAAAGACACTCTGTGATTTGGCCTCCACAGCTTTCTGCGGCAAAGGGTTCCACAGATTCACCACCCTCTCGCTGAAGAAATTCCTCCTCATCTCTGTTTTAAAGGATCTTCCCTTTAGTCTGAGATGGTGTCCTCTGGTTCTAGTTTTTCCGACAAGTGGAAACATCCTCTCCACGTCCACTCTATCCAGGCCTCGCAGTATCCTGTAAGTTTCAATAGGATCCCCCCTCATCCTTCTAAACTACAACGTGTACAGCCCCAGAGTCCTCAACCGTTCCTCATACGACAAGCTCTTTATTCCAGGGATCATTCTTGTGAACCTCCTCTGGGCCCTTTCCAAGGCCAGCACATCCTTCCTTAGACACGGGGCCCAAAGCTGCTCACAATACTCCACATGGGCCTAACCAGAGTCTTTAAAGTACATCCCTGGTCATGTATTCTAACCCTCTCAACATGAATGCTCACATTGCATTTGCCTTCCTAACTGCCGACTGAACCTGCACGTGAACCCTAAGAGAATCATGAACAAGGACTCCCAAGTCCCTTTGTGCTTCTGATTTCCGAAGCATTTCCCCATTTAGAAAATAGGCCAAGCTTCCACTCCTCCTTCCAAAATGCAACACCTCACACTTTTCCACATTGTATTCCATCTGCCACTTCGTTGCCCACTCTCCTAGCCTGTCCAAGTCCTTCTGCAGCCCCCCTGCTTCCTCAACACTACCTGTCCCTCTACATATCTGTGATTGCTGCAGACATTGAGTACATTCAAGATTAAGACTGTTAGATTTTTGGTCATTAAAGGGATTTGGGGGCGGGGCGGGAAATCAGAGGTAGGAGTGCGGCCATGATCTTATTGGAAGGCAGAGTAGGCCCGAGGGGCCGAATGGCGTCCTCCTGCTCCTGTTGATCGTGGTGGTTTGGGGGAAAATGTTTCGGCAACAGTGAGAATATTGGGTCACCTAGCACCTCTCCGAAACATTGGTTTATCTGCCTGATAATTCCCCCGCTCTGCTCCCTCCATCCCATCACCCCTCAGCCATCCGCTACAGCTCAGGATTCCCCAATAATAGTGGGCTGTTAGTTCAGCTCAAACCGATGGGAACCCTGGATTATTTCACCCCTTTCCAGAAAATGGGAAGCTGTCCATCAGTGAAAGTGACCTGAACCCCTCACCAGCTACATTGGGCAGTCAGCATTACTCTGCTCCCCCCCCCCCCCCCAACAGCCCAGAAATAGGCCATTCTGCCTCTCAGGACAGTGCCAGTTTTAATGTCCCTCAGGACCCTCTGCCCTTCCTCCTTATCCAATGCTATCAGCATTTACTTCTATTCTTTTCTCCCTCCAGCTTCCCCTTCAAATGAATCTATAGACCATTTGCCTCAACTATTTGTGGCCGTGAGTTCAACATTTTAACCACTCTTCGATAAAGAGGTTCCCCCTGAATTCCCGACTGGATATATCAGTGGCTATCTCACGTTTAATCACCCTTAGTTTTGGTCTCCCCAATGTGGAGGCATCTCTTTAGCTATTCTGTCAAGCCTTTTCGCTATCTTCAGGGTGCTGCATAGATGGCAACAGTGGCTCCTTGAGCCACTCCCTTTAATAGCCCTACTATCTGGAGCAGTTGTCCCAGCCCCAGGAAAATATAACCCATTAGAACAGAACTTTTTCTTCCTGGAAAATTCCAAGTTTTGTGCAGTAACTACTGAATAATCAATGCAAGTCTTGCACTGTTATGCAAGCAATCCTGAAACTGCTTTTATTTCAAGAATCCAGGCACACTGCAAATTAAAACAGAAAACAGCCAGGCTTTAAGAAAATTAATGAGTTACGGTACAAACAATTGAAAAATATTTTGTTCGTCAAAGAGGAAATTAGATGCTGATTTTTCACACTGGTAAAGTAATAAAGAGAACAAGAACAAAGAAAATTACAGCACAGGAACAGGCCCTTCGGCCCTCCCAGCCTGCGCCGATCCAGATCCTTTATCTAAACCTGTCACCTATTTTCCAAGGATCTACTTCCCTCTGTTCCCCGCCCGTTCATATATCTGTCTAGATGATGCTATCGTGCCCGCCTCTACCACCTCCGCTGGCAAAGCGTTCCAGGCACCCACCACCCTCTGCGTAAAAAACTTTCCACGCACATCTCCCTTAAACTTTCCCCCTCTCACCTTGAAATCGTGACCCCTTGTAATTGACACCCCCACTCTTGGAAAAAGCTTGTTGCTATCCACCCTGTCCATACTTCTCATAATTTTGTAGACCTCAATCAGGTCCCCCCTCAACCTCCGTCTTTCCAACGAAAACAATCCTAATCTACTCAACCTTTCTTCATAGCTAGCACCCTCCATACCAGGCAACATCTTGGTGAACCTGCTCTGAACCCTCTCTGAAGCATCCACATCCTTCTGGTAATGTGGCGACCAGAACTGCACGCAGTATTCCAAATGTGGCCTAACCAAAGTCCTATACAACTGTAACATGACCTGCCAACTCTTGTACTCAATACCCCGTCCGATGAAGGCAAGCATGCTGTATGCCATCTTGATGACTCTATCGACCTGCATTGCCACCTTCAGGGTACAATGGACCTGAACTCCCAGATCTCTCTGTACATCTATTTTCCCCAGGACTCTTCCATTGACCGTATAGTCTGCTCTTGAATTAGATCTTCCAAAATGCATCACCTCGCATTTGCCTGGATTGAACTCCATCTGCCATTTCTCTGCCCAACTCTCCAATCTATTTATATTTTGCTGTATTCTCTGACAGTCCTCCTCGCTATCTGCAACTCCACCAATCTTAGTGTCATCTGCAAACTTGCTAATCAGACCACCTATACCTTCGTCCAGATCATTTATGTATATCACAAACAACAGTGGTCCGAGCACGGATCCCTGTGGAACACCACTAGTCACCTTTCTCCATTTTGAGACACTCCCTTCCACCACTACTCTCTGTCTCCTGTTGCCCAGCCAGTTCTTTAACCATCTAGCTAGTACACCCTGAACCCCATACGACTTCACGTTTTCCATCAACATGCCATGGGAAACTTTATCAAACGCCTTACTGAAGTCCATGTATATGTCATCTACAGCCCTTCCCTCATCAATTAACTTTGTCACTTCCTCAAAGAATTCTATTAGGTATGTAAGACATGACCTTCCCTGCACAAAACCATGCTGCCTATCACTGATAAGTCTATTTTCTTCCAAATGTGAATAGATCCTATCCCTCAGTATCTTCTCCAACAGTTTGCCTACCACTGACGTCAAGCTCACAGGTCTATAATTCCTGGATTATCCCTGCTACCCTTCTTAAACAAAGGGACAACATTAGCAATTCTCCAGTCCTCCGGGACTTAACCCGTGCTCAAGGATGCTGCAAAGATATCTGTTAAAGCCCCAGCTATTTCTTCCCTCGCTTCCCTCAGTAACCTGTGATAGATCCCATCTGGACCTGGGGACTTGTCCACCTTAATGCCTTTTAGAATACCCAAAACTTCCCCCTTCCTTATGCCGACTTGACCTAGAGTATTTAAATATCCATCCTTAGCCTCAACATCCGTCATGTCCCTCTCCTTGGTGAATACCGATGCAAAGTACTCATTAAGAATCTCACCCATTTCCTCTGACTCCACACATAAATTCCCTCTTTTGTCTTTGAGTGGGCCAATCCTTTCTCTAGTTACCCTCTTGCTCCTTATATACGAATAAAAGGCTTTGGGATTTTCCTTAACCCTGTTAGCCAAAGATATTTCATGACCCCTTTTAGCCCTCTTTATTGCACGTTTGAGATTTGTCCTACTTTCCCGATATTCCTCCAAAGCTTCATCAGTTTTGTCACCTAGATCTTATGTATGCTTCCTTTTTCATCTTAGCCAGTCTTACTATTCCACCCGTCATCCATGGTTCCCTCATCTTGCCATTTCTATCCCTCATTTTCACAGGGACATGTCTGTCCTGCACTCTAATCAACCTTTCCATAAAAGACTCCCACATTTCAAATGTGGATTTACCCTTAAAGAGCTGCTCCCAATCCACATTCCCTAGCTCCTGCCGAATTTTGTTATACTTGGCCTTTCCCTAATTTAGCACTCTTTCTTTAGGACCACTCTCGTCTTTGTCCATGAGTATTCTAAAACTTACTGAATTGTGATCACTATTCCCAAAGTAATCACCGACTGAAACTTTAACCACCTGGCCGGGATCATTCCCCAATACCAGGTCCAGTATGGCCCCTTCCCGAGTTGGACTATTTACATACTTCTCCTTACAAATTCTGCTCCATCTACGCCTCCAACATTATATGAGTCCCATTCAATGTTGGGGAAGTTAAAATCTCCCATCACTATCACCCTATTGCTCTGACATTTTTCTATAATCTGTCTACATATTTGTACCTCTACTTCACACTCGCTTTTGGGAGGCCTGTAGTAAAGTCCCAACAATGTTAGTGCACCCTTCCATTTCTTAGCCTCAGTGCTCGAATCCTCCATCGTGCCCTCCTTAATCATAGCTGTGATATCATCTCTGACCAGTAATTCAACTCCTCCACCCCTTTTACCTCCCTCTCTATCCCTCCTGAAGCATCTATACCCTGGGATATTTAGTTGCCAGTCTTGCCCTTCCCTCAACCAAGTCTCCGTAATACCAATAACATCATATTCCCAGGTACTAATCCAAGCCCTAAATTCATCTGCCTTACCTGCTACACTTCTCGCATTGAAACAAATGCACCTCAGACCACCTGTCCCTTTGCGTTCTTCATCTCTTCCCTGTCTACTCTTCCCCTTAGTCACATTGAGTTTATTATCTAGTACCTTACTGGCTTTAGTTGCTGCCTCATTACTGACCTCTAACTTCCTAATCTAGTTCCCATCCCCCTGCCACATTAGTTTTAAACCTCCCCAACAGTGTTAGCAAAAGCACCCCCTAGGACATTGGTTCCAGTCCTGCCCAGGTGTAGACCATCCGATTTGTAATGGTCCCACCACCCCCAGAACCGGTTCCAATGTCCCAAAAATCGGAACCCCTCCCTCCTGCACTATCTCTCAAGCCACGTATTCATTCCGACTATTCTTGAATATCTACTCTGACTCTCGTGGCACTGGTAGCAATCCTGAGATTACTACCTTTGAGGTCCTACTTTTTAACTTATCTCCTAACTCCCTAAATACTGATTGTAGGACCTCATCCTGTTTTTTATCGATATCATTGGTGCCTATATGCACCACGCCAACTGGCTGTTCACCCTCCCCCTTCAGTATGTCCTGCAGTCGATCTGAGACATCCCTGACCCGTGCACCCGGGAGGCAACATTCCATTCGGGAGTCTCGTTTTCGACCACAGAAACGCCTGTCTACTCCCCTTACGATTGAATCCCCTATGACTATAGCCCTGCCAGTCTTTTTCCCGCCCTTCTGTGCAGCAGAGCCAGCCACGGTGCCATGAACCTGGCTACTACTGCCTTCCCCTGGTGAGGCATCTCCCCCAACAGTATCCATAATGGTATACCTGATTTAGAGGGAGATGACCGCAGGGGACACCTGCACTGCCTTCCTACTCTTTCTCTGCCTCTTGGTCACCCATTCCCTGTCTCCCTCACCAACCCTAATCTGCGGTGTGGCCAACTACTGAAAGTGCTATCCACGACCTCCTCAGCATCGCGAATGCTCCAAAGTGAGTCCATCCGCACCTCCAGAGCCGTCATGCGGTCTAACAGGAGCTGCAGCTGGACACACTTCCCGCACATGAAGGAGTCGGGCATCGGCCGCGTCCCTGAACTCTCACATTGAGCACGAGGAGCATAACACGGGTCTGGGATCTCCTGCCATTTTTACACTTTACCTTAACTGATTACAAATATAATATCAAATAATGAATAAGTGAAAGGAATAAGGATTTTACTTACCAATCACAATAGTTACCAACCCACAAAGAATTAAATTTCTGCCAGCTACTTACCTTCCCGACAGACCCCTGGCCACTGCTCCCGATGAAAATCTGAAGGCCGCTTCTCCTGCAAGGTAAGTTTTTAAAGGGTAAACTTACCTTCCCGACAGGCCCCTGGCCACTGCGCCCGCCAAATATTTGAAGCTATAACTTGCGGATAAAAGAAAAAGAAAAGAGAGAGCTTACCTGATATTCACTCACCCCCTTAGGTTAGAGGAGGTGGAAGGGCGGGAGACACTACAAGTGCAGTGGCTCGGGTTTAGCAACCGCCCAACTTAAATAGAGGTAAAAATCAAACACTTAAGCACCTGCCTGAATCCCAAGCTGCACTCGCTGCGCTCCGGCTCCCACTCACTCTCCCGCTCCCGGAAATGAAGGCCGCTGGAACCTGGGGGCAAGTTTAAACACCTACCTGAATCCCAAGCTGCACTCGCTGCGCTCCGGCTCCCTCTCTCTCTCCCGCTCCCGAAAAGAAAAATGGTGCATCATTTTCTGATCCTATACTCCTGCTGGGAGATTGCCTGTAAAGAGAACATATTGGGAATTCAGATACATAGAAGTGAGCAAATTATTTTGCGACCATCAAGGTAAAAATGGTTCTTTACTTGCTGAAGACCCTTGATGGAATTGACGGTGTCTGGTGATGGTCAAGGTGCTGGTTAATGAGGACTGTGTTCTCAGCACCTTGCTGAATGGCTGTAAGACACAAACAACTTGCAGATACCAGGAAAGAAGGTTCAACAACTGTTTTCTGCACATCCTGGGCATCTCACAGAAGGACAAACCTCAAATGTGGCAGTCCTCTCAAATGGCAAAGCCCCCATGTATGCTGCTGCTCATCGAGCAGTGGTGACTTTGCTGGATCGGGCACATTCGCAGGATGGAGGACAGACGCATAATTTGATTTTGATTTGATTTGATTTATTATTGTCACATGTATTAGTATACAGTGAAAAAAATGTTTCTTGCATGCTCTCCAGACAATGCATACCGTACATAGGGAAGGAAGGAGAGACTACAGAACGTAATGTTACAGACATAGCTAGGGTGTAGAGAAAAGGTCAATCTAATACGAGGTAGGTCCATTCAAAAGTCTGATGGCAGCAGGGAAGAAGCTGTTCTTGAGTCGGTTGGTACGTGACCTCAAACTTTTGTATCTTTTTCCTGACGGAAGAAGGTGGAAGAGAGTTTGTCCGGGGTGCGTGGGGTCCTTAATTATGCTGGCTGCCTTTCCGAAGCAGCGGGAATGGGGGTTATCTGGGCTGGGGGGGGTTTCTATGCGGTGAGATCATTGGAGCCTCAGGATCAGTGGGATGTTCAAAGTTGAGGCTTCAAGGATGCTTTCAAGCATGCCATGAAGACCCTAACCATCCAATCTCGCACTTGAGAGATACTAGCTGACAACAGGGAAAAAGAGTGACACAGATGTGTGCAGCCATGACGATTAGTGGTTTGGCAACAGGCGCCAACAATCGAAAACAACAACCCACAACGACACCTGATCACCACTCCATATACAGCACTTGTGGCAGAACCTGCCAATACAGCCATCAACAAAATTGCATCATATGAAGCTAACCCATCCCCAATGGATTTGCTGCATGTCCATCATCTTACACAGACGGAAGGTTGCTGGCGATGATGCTGATTCGAGGCTCCCAATTCACTTGTGCCCACTGCTCCTGGAAGTCCTTTGTTACAACAGGTTGAAGGAACAGTTGATGAACCCATCGGGATCCGCAATCTTGCGCAACAGCCCATAATATTTTTTTTAAAGCATTAACTAAAAAGAAAGGTTCAAAAACCTTCCAGCAACATGCAACGAAGAGAGTTCAATGTAAGCGCAGCCATGGGAGAAGCAGCAACTTTCCTTCAGACCTCTTACGTGTGGGGGTTCCATTAAACACATCCCCAAAAGCTAGATTAACACAGCTTCCTTTTGGTCTGGTGCTTGAGATCCCTGTTAGGAGAGTTTTCCCTTGTTCTTTGCATTTTCCTTTTCCCAATTCCTTTGCGGTTGTGTTCTTCTGAAACCGGACTAAAAGCTCCGAACAATTGATGATGGCACACTAGAGAGGCCCAATTTTGAAACCGTTGTGTATGCTGAAGTTGGTTGAACTGATTTAGTCAATGTGAATCTGAAAGATGATAATCAAGAGAAGAGGAGGCAGGGTTACCTTAGGGAGGGAAATCCAGGAAGAGTTTTGTACCACCATTCAAGAAAGGATGGGAAGTCCTGATTATATGTCTGGCAGCCAAGTATTTCTCTTTGATGGCCTTAAGCATGGCAAGACTAACACCCACCTGCTACATGGACCATTAACCCCAGGGAACCTCCCTTGGTTAGCCAAATTCAATTTATTTAGGGGTAGGCCCCCAGCAGCACTTTTGCCTGCAACAAAACTCATCCGCAGCATTGTGGGTGATGGGATGAAGTGAAAAACCCTTCCTCAGACACCTGCAGCAGCTTAAAGAGAGCTATTGCCCCTGGGCCACCTTATGGTGCGATCCCTTGAAAGGACCTTTTATAAGTGGGCCTATTTGCCTGGGAGGGGAATAAAACAGACATGAAATTGGTGTTATCAAAGTACAGTGCCTGTCTTTTCATGGTTTTAATGGCAGCTGCAAGTGATTGGAGGCGCTTTGAAGTGGGACTATGAATTCTATTTCTTTACATGAAGGGATTAAGTTCTTGAATGAAAGGGATTATGTAGGTGTGGGAATGTAAATGTAGCGAATAGATTTTTTTTTAAACACTCCCATTCATAAAGTCTTCAATAGACACTCACAATTTTATTTAATCTCAGCATGGGTCCTGAGGTCTGCCCATGATAGATGCTTGATGATTTGCCATAGGGAATGTAAGGACAAAAGGCGGATGGTGGAGTGGCAAATTCTGGCACGAAGTTGGCATAGGGGCTAAAAGGGGCCATTGCAGTGGATAGAGGGCATGAGGTGGCATTGGTTGGCATGGGCGGGGCTTGAGGGGTGAGGCAAGAAGAGGGGTGAGGGCTGTTTGATGTTGTCTTGTCTTATTTTTTAAATCTTTGAGAAAGATTCCGCCCAGCCTGCCTCTGCACCCGGCAACCTACACACCGTTTCCAGAGTCACTCGGCATTACTCCCATTTGAACCTGCTTCCCTCCACCCCTGCAGACTGAAAATTCGGCATTCGGAGCCACCTTTCTGGATGCCGGGATTGGGGAGCCAGGAATTCCCATGTCGCGCACCCGAAGCAAGAGCAAAACGTCAAGCTGCTGGTTTCAAGAAGAGCCTTGAAGAGGGCGAGAGAGTTGGGGAAATTTATGGAAAGCATTGCAGAGCTTTGGGCCACATGGCTGCCTGTGTTGAGCAATCAAATCAGGACATGAACGTGAGGCCAGCATTGGAGGAGGACAGAGATCTTGAGGGTTGTAGGGCTGAAGGAGTTGACAGAGATTGAGGGATTTGAAAATAAGGATGTGAATTTTATAGCCAATTCATTGTCTGACTGGTAGCCAATGTAAGCCAGCGAACACAAGGGGTGATGACTGCATGGGACTTGGCGTGAGCGAGAACATACTTGGGGAACGCACAAAACTGGTGAAAGACAGTTTTGCCAGAAGACCAGAAGATCAGAATAATAACCATTGACTGTCAAAGTCTAAAACAATTGAGGTAGCCGATTCCCAATATTGAATTCACAGTAGTAATGAGCAGTTGGAGAAGTGTCTCAGATTGCTTCTGAATGATTACATGCGCTAAAACGGATCCTTTGACAGATAATGCCAGTCCAGTTGAACCAAGATGTAGCATCAACCGTGACAAAAGGTGAAGAGGCATTAAAACTTTCCATGCCAACTAAAATAACAGTATATTAGGTATGATGAATCAATCACAATTCTTGACTATGCCTGACCATGTTTGCATTGTAAGTGGTTAAATATTTCTAGCTGGATGCCCACGGAATCTGGTTACTTTCTTGCAAAAAACAACTATTGCCGCTGTTAAAATCTATTTCAGTTAGGGGGAAAAAAACAGCTGCATATGATTAAATGGGTTTATACGATCTTTGCACTCATAAGATCTCAATCCTGGTTGCGAATTACTAGAATGCAAATCAAGTTGAACTTTCAGCAGTTAGATGTACTTTCAGTTGAATGGATCTGTACCAAACGGCATAATATCATCCGGCAGACATATATGCTGATTGTTCTCAAAGTATATAAGTAACCAGAGACTTACATACTTGTTAGCCTTATCTGAATGATGTTCCTTTGTCTCCTGATAGATTTATTTTGACCATTGGTGCAAGGTCTGGCACATTTTTGATATCACACATTCAAGAGGCATTTTTTAAAAATTTAAGTTCTATCTCCATTTCCAGTTTTCACCTCCCTGATAAGGGCAGCACGGTAGTACAGTGGTTAGCACAGTTGCTTCACAGCTCCAGGGTCCCAGGTTTCCCGGCTTGGGTCACTGTCTATGCGGAGTCTGCACGTTCTTCCCGTGTCTGCGTGGGTTTCCTCCGGGTGCTCCGGTTTCCTCCCACAGTCCAAAGATGTGCAGGTTCGGTGGTTTGGCCATGATGAATTGCCCTTAGTGTCCAAAAACAAGGTTAGCTGGGGTTACTGGGTTACAGGGACAGGGTGGAGCCGTGGGCTTATAAGAGCCGGTGCAGACTCGCTGGGCTGAATGGCCTCCTTCTGCACCATAAATTCTATCATTGTAAATTCAATATCTTTCTTCTCCCTGCTGTTCCCGTACCAGCCTCCCCGAACAGGCGCCGGAATGTGGCAACTAGGGGCTTTTCACAGTAACTTCATTGAAGCCTACTTGTGACAATAAGCGATTATTATTATATTATTATTAACAACTTGGTACCTAGCCTGTGTCAGTTAGCAGCCTCTCATCTGTGCAATTTAGTGCTGTTCAGCCAACCAACTGTTTGAGGGCCAAGGGCCCAACAATCAATCTCACAATGGCTCAGTGGTTAAAAGACACTGAGCTAGATAGGGCGCAAGGTCTCAAATGACCTCAGCCAAGGCAGCGGCAGGGCCTCTAGTATTAGCCATAGCTGGTTGTAACAATTAACCCTGAGCTTGGGAGGAGAAACATTCTTACTCGCGGCCGCTATCCAGTGAATTGGCCTGCTGATTAGTACGGACATCATGTGAGAATAGGACTCATCGTACCATAGAATCAGAATTTACAGTGCAGAAGGAGGCCAGTTGGCCCATCGAGTCTGCATTGGCCCTTGGAAAGAGCACCCTACCTAAGTCCATCCTATCCCCATAACCCAGTAATCCCACCTAACCTTTTTTGGACACTAAAGGGAAAATTTTGGCATGGCCAATCCACCTAACCTTCACATCTTTTGGACTGTGGGAGGAAACCGGGGCACCCGGAGGAAACCCACGCGGACACAGGGAGAACGTGCAGACTCCACACAGACAGTGACCCAAGCGGGAATCGAACCTGGGACCCTGGAGCTGTGAAGCGACTGTGCTAACCACTGTACTACCGTGCCGCACACAGTGTGCACTCCCTGTTGTAGTGCCATGGATTGCACAGGAAGCGTAATCTTATGGACAAGGTACAAGAGGAAGACCAGCTCTGGAGCCAATACTGCATCGTAAATCGGGATTTTCTGCCCTGTCGCAGTAGGGGTGGGCTGAACTGAAATCCATTGACCTCAGAAAATCCTGCCGGTGGGAGGGGCTGTAAAATTCTACCCATTGTGTTTCTGAAAGAGGCGGGACGAAGGTGGGGAAAACAATTCAATCTTAGCGGTCATCGGAGCTGAACCACCCAAAGCCACCTCTGCTCACTATCCAAACACTGGCACCCAGGGTTATTGTACGTCTCCACTCCAACCAAAAGATAATGAAGGCAACTGTAGCAAGTAATTATTGCCCTAGCCAAAACCCAGAATCAAACCTGCAAATTCTATTTCAGGACGGCTTGCTAGTATACATATGGTGCAGAGTGAGTCACTGGGAGAACCAGCGTCAGCTGCACAGACATGAATCAACAACACCATTACAGACACACCAATTTACAAAAACACAGGGGCAGCACGGTGGCGCAATGGTTCGACCATGGCCCCGGGTCTCTGTCTGTGTGGAGTTTGCACATCTTCCCTGTGTTAGTTGGGAAAATAAATCATTGTGGGGGGGTGAGCACGGTGGCGCTGTGGTTAGCACTGCAGTCTCACGGCGGCGAGGTCCCAGGTCCGATCCCGGCTCTGGGCCACTGTCCATGTGGAGTTTGCACATTCTCCCCGTGTTTGCGTGGGTTTCACCCCCACAACCCAAAGATGTGCAGGGTAGGTGGGTTGGCCACGCTAAATTGCCCCTTAATTGGAAAAAATGAATTGGGTACTCTAAAAACAAATTTTTAATTTTAAATAATTAGGTGCTCTAAATTTATTTTTTTTAAACATACAAAAACAGAATATACTGGACCATCTCAGCAGATCTGTGAAGAGAGAAAGGGAGCTCACGTTTTGAGTTAAAGCTTTGTTAAAGAATCCATCCAGACTCCATCTATTGTAACAATGCAACCACCAGAAGGGGAACAGCCCATCTGCACTTCTTTAATAAAAAAGCACTTAAAAAGAAAAATAACTTGCATTTATATAATCCCTTTTATCCCCTTTAGGATATTTCAGGGTGATTCACAGCGAATGAACAACTTAAGTACAGTCCCTGTTGCAATGTGGTAACCAAACTTTGCACAGCAAGCTCCCAATTACAGCAACGACAGGATCATCAGTTTTTCGTGGGGTTAGTTGAGGGATTAAGCAATAGCCAGGGCACCAGGAGACCCTCGCTGCAGAAATTGTGCTAACTCCCCCACCTGCCTCACTGAACAAGATAAACTGCTGACTGCCGAGAAAGACCTTGTATTTGAGTCAGATCATCCCCTCAGAAATATACTGTCGCGAACCAAAGATCTCATAGTAATTCAGCTTTATATTCCATGAAGCCTGCTTAGCATATCAAAGAAAAACAAATGTGCAAATTGGTGTCATAAGGAAGCCTTTATTGCATTTCCTTTTCATGTGATGCTACCATCCCCCTCCCATCCTTTCTGGCAAAGTTAGTCATTGGAAAGTTTAGTTAAAAAGCCACTTCAAAGAGTTATTATGGATCTAGCCCTCCCCCCTCCAGCAAACACTTACAATCATTGCTGCAACTGATGAATGCTCCTTGCAGAATTAATAATCACAGTGAAACCATTCTACCCAGGCCAGCTGTCCACTGAGGGGGTGAAGGGGGGAAGGGGATGGGGGGCGAAGGGGGTGGAAAATGCATTGGTATTTAGAAACTGCAAGGGATCTCTGGATGCCACTGAACATCAGTTCATTGCTTTCTCCATCTGCATGCTTGTCGTTCCAGAGTGGCGCAGCCAATGGTGTTTCAAATTAGTATCGGAAGGGTGATCTGGGGGCTCGGTGGCACAGTGGTTAGCACTGCTGCCTCATGGCGCCAAGGACCTGGGTTCGATCCTGCCCTCCATGTGGAGTTTGCACATTCTTCCCGTGCCTGCGTGCCTGTCAACCCCCCAACCCCCCACAGCCCAAAAAGATGTATCGGGTAAAAAAAGAATTAATGAATTAGAAAGGTGATCTGGCATTGAGAAAAGGCATGGGAATCAGCCCTCCTTAAATTGTTTGTTTAGTCAAGACATCAAATGGCAGCTCATGCTCCGACACTGAAATTACCTTCACACAAAGCCCTGCGCAAAAAAGGCCTGATGAAGCCATCGTATGACAAACAACTGACAGGTAAAGTGGAGGAACCTATATCGCATAATTAGGCAAAAGTAATAGTCCTGAATTATATTTTTAGCACAGATGCCGGGGGCTGCACGGTGGCACAGGGGTTAGCACTGCTGCCTCGCAGCGCCCGGACCCGGGCTCGATTCCAGCCTTGGGTGATTGTCAACGTGGATATGCAAGTAAGGTGAATTGGTCGTGTTAAATTGCCCCTTAGTGTCCAAAGATGTGCAGGTTAGGTGGATTGGCCATGATCAATGCACAGGGTTGTCGGGATGGGGCGGGAGAGTGGGCCTAGGTAGAGTGCACTGTGGGAAGGTTGGCGCAGACTTGATAGGCCGAATGGCCTCCTTCTGCACTGTAGGGGTACTATGGAAAACTTTACATTGATCTATCCATAATCACTGTCAATCTTTTGGCTTGTCAGGTAGCAAAATGGATTGTAGCATGAGATCTGCAATTTGAATCTGGTAGCACTTCAGATGATCAGCGAGAAACAATGCATTGGGCAGGCTCTGGCGGCTGCGATTGTGGGGGGCGGTGGTGAGGGTGGTGGTGGGAGGAGCAGATCTAAAAGTAAAACGTCCTCACAGTTTGAAGAATGGGATGAAAGAAGATGGCATTGGGTAGTCACTAATAAATCCGTCAAGGATTTCGGGGCAAACTATTTTACCCAGAGAGTGGTTAGAATGAAGAACCTGCTTCCACAAGGGGTGGTGAAAACAAATTTCATCGGCGCATTTAAGGAGAAACTCAAAAAGTACATGAGCGAGAAAGGACAGCGGGAGAAACGATAGGATGGGATGAAGTGGGACGGGAGTAGATGGGTTCATAGGTGTGGAGCATTAGCACATCGGCTGACTGGCAGTACTGTCTATATGTAACTCTTTGAACAGCGCTGAGAGCTAGACCCAGTTAACTGTACAGAAGCTGAATCTTGGCAATTTTAGAATGTGTCACGCTGGGGACAGAATGACCAAGGCAGAAACATAGAACATAGAACATTACAGCGCAGTACAGGCCCTTCGGCCCTCGATGTTGCGCCGACAGTACAGAGTTGCCTATGCTATATGATCACTAACAGTGTATCGCTGAGATATAAAAGTGATGAAATAGACTGCACCTGGGAACCAGAAAAAATGCCAAGACTGAGGGGGCTGCGATGTGTTATACTAAGACCTGAATGGAGGAGAGACAATGGACATATTGCTGTGGGAGCTTGCAAGGGGGAATGGTAAGACCGTGCGGCTAATCTGGCTGTCTCTCATTTGAGAATATTCGGGAATTTTCTTTCTTGTGAACCATGGAAAACTCCCTGGCATTTTGATAAATGTTTTATTTTCAAATTAAATGCTTCCATTCAGCATTTCAGCAGTTCGCCACCATGCTAGGTGTACTTCCAAAGTGCACAGCAATGGACTGCAAAGTAATAAAAAGAGCTTTGTTTCTGAGGATTGTTTACAAGAGTACACTTTGTTTCTAAGCTGGCATGGCAGATTGAACTGCCAAACTACAGCCCCATTAAGTGTTAGGAAATATGATAGCAGAGACCTTCAAATCATCGGGTTCCCAATGTCAACAACTTGCATTAATAAAGAAGCTTTCAAACAGAAAACAATAGCTCACGTCATTGATTATTAGACAGAAAATTGACTTCAAGAGACATAAATAGATATTCGAACAGGTGACCAAAGGTTCAGTCCAAGAGGTAAGTTTTACACTACCAACACACAGTGTCTCAATTAAATGACAATACAGGTTGAGCATCCCTTATCCAAAATTGGAAAAAACAAAAGAATTCCAAAATCCGCACTTTTTTTTGAGCGCACCACACATGCGCAGTCCCCAACGTTCTGCAGATGCGCAGTTCCCAACACATGCCGCACAGGCACAGTTCCCAATATTCTGCACATGCACAGCTCCCTACGTGCGCAGTTTCCAAGATTCCGCACATGCGCAGTTCCCAACGCACACCGCACCTGTGCAGTTCCCAAGGTTCCGCACATGCACAGTTCCCGACACGCGCTGCACATGTGCAGTTCACAACGCATGCCGCACATGCACAGTATATTGCAAAACCCAAAAAATTCCGCAATCCGATACATACTCGGCCCCAAGCATTTCGGATAAGGGATTTTCAACCTGTACTAATATTTCCATTAATAGTCAGGCATTTCATGCCCGATATTTCAATCACTGTGTAGAAGAACCAAGCCAGGACTCGAAAAGAAAATGATAAATCAAACGACAAGACATGCACACCACATACGTGGTTGATTTGGAAACGTTATTAGCAGAGGTTTGCGAGTAGGCCACCCAGAAAAACTTTGGCAACAGCACTGTGATTTTAAAATTCTCGACCTTGTTTCCAAATCCCTTGATGACTTTGCCCCTCCCTAACTCTGTGGCCTTCCCCTGCCCCACAACCTGAGGAGATCGTCTACAATTTAATTGTTTCACCATTGACAGCCCTATCCTTGGCTCCATATAATAGGCTCTAAATTCTGGAATTCCCTCCCTAAATTGTTCCTCGCTCTTTCCTTTAAGATACTCCTTAAAACCAAACACTTTCAGCAATATTTTGGTCATCTGTGCTGATATTTCCTCACATGTCTCAGTGTTAAATTTGGATTGATAATTGTAGACTGGGTGTCCCCCGTGTGCACTGTAATAATGTGGACACAGGAAGTGACATGTCGGTAGCGCAAGCGTTCTCCCCCAGCACGGGCAGACACACGGCTGCTAAGATTGTCGCATAAACCTTCCTGCTCGTGAGTTCCATGTCATCAGCCTATGCAGCCCAGTACCTTCTCCAATAATCACTCCTGTGACATGCCTCAGGATTTACTACGGTACACGCAAGTTGTTCTTAGCCACAGTTGACCCCTGGATCTTATGGTGTGCAGAAGGAAACACAATTCTTCTTGGTTTTCAGCAAACAGAGCAATCTGGAGAAGTGTTGTTAACCACATTGTGGCAGCAAGCGCCAACTTGCATTTATAGAGCTTATTCTTGTACAAATGCCCTAAGAACGCTCACAAGAGCATTGTGAAGCAAAATTAGACATCATCTTAAATGGATCCCAAGTCAAGCGGCCAAGTATGAAACGAGACGCAAATCATTTTCTTGAAATTTGTTTATTTACATAAAATATGTCTGCCTACTATCGCCCTATGTCCCAGGAGTCTTTCTTTTGTACATTTTTTTAAATTACTGAGGGAACTATTTCTTGAGTACTGCTGAAAAAGAGACGTTGAATCTTTTTGTCTTGCACTCAACAGGACAATTCGCAAGAATACCAATATGAGGGGAAAACAACAATTTGTGCTGTATGAGAAGAAAGTAGTGGTTGGTTGGCATGTAAACTCTGATTGGTAGAGGCATTGCCATGGAAGGTGCGCCAGGTGACTGACAGTTAACTACCAAGCATTGTTTGAAATTTAAACCACGCAGTTTGACCCTGATTGGTCAAGGCATTGCCCTGAGGAATGAGTCAGTGAATGGCTCTCACTATTTTGTTAACTGAAACAGATGCAATGTGTGTGCATGTTCTTTCTGTCTGTAAAAAACAGGGCATTGTAGATTAATGTCTGTAGTTTCCAGCGCACACAAATATGCCACCGACTGAACCTTAAATTAATTATCAGCATAATTCTTAGCACTCTGGCCTGGATGATGGACTTAAGTTTCTGGAATCTGTCTTGAAAACGCAATCTGCCTTTGAGGCAAGTGTGTTACTATTGAGCCATAGCTGACAGCCATTCCTTTATACTTTTTTGTGTATCAAATAAAAAAGTTAACCAATGAACCACACCTTAAAGGGGAAGTATCTCTTTCTACACTTTTGAGTATATCAATAAAACAAATGAACAAATTAATTAATGACCAGCCCTTTAAAGGAGCGCAATAACAAAAACAAAACAATCACATAAACTTTGACTGAACTAAAATAATATTTTGTGAGGAGATAATGCACTCCAGCCTCTGTGGCACCCACTGGCCGTGTAAGGCATCAAGTGGACAAGGACACCTGGGTGCAGATATAATCATAATAATAATCTTTATTGTCAAAAGAAGGCTTACATTAACACTGCAATGAAGTTACTATGAAAATCCCCTAGTCGCCACACTCCACGCCTGTTCGGGTACACTGAGGGAGAATTCAGAATGTCCAAATTACCTAACAGCACGTCTTTCGGGACTTGTGGGAGGAAACCGGAGCGCCCGGAGGAAACCCACGCAGACACGGGGAGAACGTACAGAATCTGCACAGTCAGTGACCCAGCAGGGAATCGAACCTGGGACCCTGGCGCTGTGAAGCAACAGTACTAGCCACTGTGCTAAAATAGTGCCAGGAGACATTTTGCATCCTTCTAAGGTGGACAAGCCTAAGTTCAACATCTCACGCAAATGACTGCCCTGCAACAGTGCAGCATTCCCTCAACACTGCACTGGAGTTCAGCCGATATTTTTGTGCGCGTGTCCCTGAAGTGGGGCTGGAACCCACAAGACCCACTGAGCCACAGCTAGCCGTCAGGCTTTCTTTCATTAATATTTTCAGAACAGCAATTAAACAATTGACCCCAAAAGGAGCCGAATTATTTTCAATTCCACCAGCTGTCATGGTCGGATTTTTAAAAATTATTTCATGGGTTATGGGCTAGGCCAGCATTTATTGTCCATCTCCAATAACCCTTGAGAAAGAGGTGGTAAGCCACCATCTTGAAGTGCTGCAGGCCATGTAGTATACCCACAGTGGAAGGTAGTTCCAGAATTTTGAGCCAGCAACAGTGAAGGAACGGTGATGTAATTCCAATGGTGTGTGGCTTGATGGGGAACTTGCAATTGGGGGTGTTCCTTTGCAGGTCGCAGGTTTGGAAGGTGCTGTTGAATGAGCCTCAGTGATTTGCTGGAGTGCAGCTTGAAGATGGTACTCATTGCTGCTACTGTGCGCAATGGTGGAAGGACTGAATGTTTGAGGTGGCGGATGGAGCACCAATCAAGCAGGCTGTTTCGTCTTGGATGGCGTCAAGCGTCGTGACTGTTGTTGGAGCTACACTCATCCAGTGGGAGGTTTTCGATCACGCTCCTGACTTGCAGATGGTGGACTTGCTTTGGAGAGTCACGAGGTGAATTAGTCTTTACAAAATTCCCAGCTTCTGACCTGTTCTTTTAGACTGAGTACTGATATGGCAATCCAGTTCAGTTTCTGGTCAATTGTAACTCCCAGCATGTGGATAGTGAGGATTCAACAATGATAACATCATTTGAGGGCGGCACAATGGTGCATTGGTTAGCACTACTGTCTCCCGGCGCGAGGACCCGAGTTCGGTCCCGGCCCCGGGTCACTGTCTGTGTGGAGTTTGCACATTCTCCCCGTGTCTGCGTGGGTCTCACCCCCACAACACAACGATGTGCAGGAAAGGTGGATTGGCCACGCTAAATTGCCCATTAATTGGAAAAACATAATTGGGGACTCTAAATTAATATTAAAAAAAAGATAACGCCATTGAATGTCATGTGGTGATGTTTATATTCTCTCTTGTTAGAGATTGTTATTGCCTGACACTTGTGTGACATGAATATTATTTTCCACTTATCAGCCCAAGCCTGAATTTTGTCCAGGTCTGCTGTATTTGCGCAAGGACTGCTTCAGTGCCTGAGGAGTCACGAATTTGCTGAACATTGTGCAGTCATCAGTGAACATCCCCACTTCCGATCTTATGGCGGGGGGAAGATCATTCATGAAGCAGCTGAAGATAATTTGGCCGAGGACACTTACCCTGAGGAACTCCTACAGTGATGCCCCGGGACTGAAACAATTGACCACTGACAAGCAGAACCCTATTCCTTTGTGCCAGGTATGTCTCCAACCGGCGGAGAGTTTCCCTCCTGATTCCCATTGACTCCAGTATGGCGAGGGTTGTTTCATACCACACTCGATCAAATGCTGCCCAGCTGATATCAAGGGCAGTTACGCCCACCTCACCTCACGATACACCCAGCTACCTAAAACCTATATTGGAACTAGTCAATGCGATTTTAAAAAATGTCACTACTGCTCAGCTACCCACAAAACACAGAATCAGGAAGAAGTTTCAAACTGTTGCAAAATAGACACATTCTGCTATTACCTTGGGGGTACAAATGATAAAGTTGCCATCCTTTGATTAAAGCAGGACACAAATAATGGACCTTTAAGCTATGATCGATAGGACATTCATCTTCATAAGAAACAGCTTATTTTAATTGTCGCTGAACACTCTGGAAAATACTTGGCATTAAAACAGACTTTCCACGCAGCAGACGCAGATGCTGATTAAATTGGTTATGGCAGACAACTTGCCTCCCACCATTCTGGTGTAATTAAAACTTTGCTGTCCACTTCTAAATCTGGCAATTTTCTCCTGTGCCGGATTGTTGGCGTACTTCTTTATAATCTTCGTCTTGTTCGAAAAGGAGCTGTGCATATGCCAGTGCCCTTCCAATTGACCAGTGCCACGGAACAATAACAGGATCATTCGATGAAAGAAATCAACAGGATCCATTGGTTTTTCCCCTGTTCCAATTTGCGTTCGTGGCGGAGTTGTGTGAGGTTTGTGAGGAAATGTCACAAGTTCCATTTTGGAGGTAATTAGCAGCGCTGCTGCTTGGAATTCTCACATGTTATCTAGAGGGCATGCTAATTGGGACTGACCCAAAACTATCTGGCCTTATCTTTTTTTTTGCACAGTTGTCAGGGCAGGAAGCGGGTGTGGAAGACGAAACAAATTTAGGAATTGATTGATGATGAAACATCTTCAAATTGGTCACTGCAAGCTGTGAAGAGTCACTGATGACATGGTTAAATTCTTGAGGGAAATGGATGTTAATTGCTGTCTAGACATTTTATTACTGCAAAAGAGCACTAATGATTGACCATCTCTGCCTTTTTTTCTCTTGGCACAGAAAGCAGATCAGAGTAAACTGTTGTTTCAAAGCAGAGCAAGAACCATTAAAGAGTAAGTGTAACTAATGGAGTTTGTGCGAGTACCGCCCCTCACCACACACCCCCAAACCTGTTTTTCGCTGTATCGGGAGATATTCACATACGGCATCTTACGACTTCAACGAATATAGGTGCCAACTCGTATCTGTGTATCTTAACTTTATTAAAAGGCAAAAAGGTGTCAGACAAGAAGTTCCGCCAAGACTGAGTACTCCGCAGAGGCATTTTTATTTTGTCTAAAATTTGTCCAATTACTTTTTCGTCCAATCAATATCGTTGCAACACTGCCGCTAATTTTCTCTATTGCAAAAAGTTCAAATAGTTTCGCTGTTCGCTTCTCAAGTTTCAATATTCCCAACTTCCTTAATTTGTGTTTTTGTATTTAGTCTGTGCAAAAGGCCTATGCTCCTTAAACATGTGCGGCGCGACAGCTCTCAACACCACCACACCAATGGTGCCATAACTTTGAAAGCTGCATCAGCAACATCACTAATAAATCTCAATTTATTTGCTGAAAATGCCGAAGCGAACTTAAATAATAAACCAATTGCTATTCAAACTGACCCAAGCTTTTCTCTGCAAGATATTTCATGTGCTTTCTGGCTTTGAGAGGAAGTCGCTGTTTGAGACAGTTTGCACAGATGGTGGCCACCCTCTGTCAACAATCTCATAAAAACGGGCAGGTACAGGGTTTTTCTTTTTAAGATGTATTCAGACAGAGATAAAAGGTTCGAGTGTGGAACTGTTAAAATATCCAGGAGCTGTAAAAGAAAAACATCACTACTGGTTAACCCACTATGCTTTCTGCCTTGTTGAACTTTATTAATTCCCTGCTTTTCGTGTAGGTCTGTGTCATTTATGTCCCTGGCAGACAGCTTCAAGTGCCTCTTTGGTGGCAAGCTGTGAGGATTATATGTTTGACAGCAATTTTGTCGCAGAAGGTTGGGGGGGGGGGGGTGGGGGGGGGGGGTGCGGAAATGAAAGATGATGGTTGCTCAAGCAGTGTCAGCTTAAGGAGTTTTAGGGTGGTTTTATGTAAAACCTATAGGTAACGGTACTGTGCAACAACACCTTACATTGCTCTAGCGCCCTTAATTTACCAAGGTGCTTCACAGTAGCGTTAACAAGCAGAATTGCCACATGGTCATAAGGTAGAGAGGCAGACAGAAGTGTGGGTGGGGGGTGTTGGCGGGTAGGGAGGTAGACAGCTTTGATGAAGTAATTCCAGAGCTTAGGGCCCAGGTGGATGAAAGAACGGCCACCAAAGGGGGACCAAAAAGAATGGGTATGCGTAAGCGGTCAGGGTTGGAGGAGTGCAGTGAACACAAGGGTTGAATTTCCGTTGATGATTGATATAGAATATGGAAATCACGCATTTGATTGGTGGAGGGGTGTTCCCTGAAGGGCAAGATTCTGGTACCGTGTGAAGAAAATGTTAGGTGGGTATCTGTGATCGTCTTGTCCTTTTAGTACTCACTGATGGCACTGGATGTATAAGCTAGGAAAGGTGCTCTGTAAAGGTGGCATCTCACACCTGAATGGGCACAGGGGGGGGGAAGAAAACGCAGTCTTTTTTATAAAGTAGGTATTCTGTTGGGTCAGCTTTGCAAACAACAGATTCTGTTCCTCCGCAAATTTCACTTAAAGCCTGAAGGAAATCCATTTCCGTGAAACTCATATTTTTGCAGGGAAACAGAAAAGCAGCTAATCACCATCATCAAAGGCAGCACTGGAGACTTTTAAAACTGCAAACTCGACAATAAACATTTTATATGAAAATTCTGTTCATAAAAAAAGTGCAGCTCCAGCATGTTACACAGATGAAGACCGATTCACATTTGTTTTTGGAAGTTTTTTTTCACACATTTTCGAAGATATTAGCAATAAACTGCAATGGATAAAAAACAATATTAATTCAGGGTGTTCACAAAATCACATGCATTATGACATGCTCTACACATCATCCACCTCCTTGATGTGAAGTGACACCCTGAGCTTCTGAAGGGCATCATGTCAATGCAAGTTCCTTCTTTTCACACTTTCAGAAAAACAAATGATATTAAAAAGAGCCAAACATAGGGCAGCGCGGTGGCGCAGTGGGTTAGCCCTGCTGCCTCACGGCGCCGAGGTCCCAGGTTCGATTCCGGCTCTGGGTCACTGTCCGTGTGGAGTTTGCACATTCTCCCTGTGTTTGCGTGGGTCTCGCCCCCACAACCCAAAGATGTGCAAGTTAGGTGGATTGGCCACGCTAAATTGTACCTTAATTGGACTAAATGAATTGGGTACTCTAAATTTATTTTTAAAAAGAGCCAAACATGAGGGGCTGGATTCTCCGTTACGCCGACAGCACCCACGCTCACGGGTTTTCCGACGGCGTGGGGTGGCCACAATGGGAAATCCCATTGGCAGGTGGCGGGAAGGGAGAATCACACTGCCGGCTAGGGCGTGTCACCCAGGAAAACGCGACTGGCGACAGGAGAATCCCGCCTGAGGTTTCGATAATCATTAACTGAAGAACATCTTTGGTCTCTACGCCTCAGGAAGGGTGTACTTGCCTACGAGGGCACGCAACGTGCAGTCACTGGGCTGATTCCTGCAATGAGATGCGGGTCCAATGAGGCACATCTGAGTAGGACAGGCCTGTGGAGTTTAGAAGAATGAGAGATGATTTATCCGAAAACAGATAAAGATTCTGCAAGGATTTGACAGGGACGATGCCGAGAGACTAAAAGCAAAATTCTGCAGATGCAAAGACAGGAAAATGCTGGAAAAACTCAGCAGGTCTGGCAGCATCTGTGGAGAGAGAAACAGAGGTAACGTTTCGAGTCTGTATGACTCTTCTTCAGAGTTAAAGAGAGGGAGAAATGTGATGGATTTTATACTGAATAAGAGGGGGGAGCAGCAGCTGGGGCAGAGCAGAAGGTCAGTGATTGGTGGGAGCTAAGGGGGGATTGCAGCAAAGACGTGTGGGCCGCGAGACAGAAGTAGACAAGATAGATGCTGTTTTCCTTGGCTCGAGAGTCTAGAGTGAAGGGGCATTGTCCCGGGCCAAGAGGTTATCCTTTAGGACTGCACTGAGGAAAAATTCCTTCACTCAGGAGATCGTTTTGCAATTTTCTATACTAGTGGCCTTTGGATAATCAGTCATTGAATATATTCAAGACAGAAATTGATAGATTTTTGCGCTCTAACGGAATCAAGAGACATAAGATCGGCAAGTTGTTTTGAGTTCGAAGAGACATAAGATCGGAAAGTTGTTTTGAGTTCGAAGATCGTAAGAGAAGGTATGCTCCAGAGGAGGCCGAAGAGGTGGTATGAGCTACCTATACCTCCCGTTCTCCTCTTCTTATGTTCCAAGAAATACACCATGTGCATTGATACTGGGCTTTGCAGATCAGCAGAAGTTCCTTTCTTGTCCATATTGAGTTATCTGATGGGTCATTCTTGGGAAAGCTACCATTGACATACGTGTGGTTGCCAGGTGATCATTATCTAATGACTACCAGCTCCCTTGCCCCTCTCCCCACAAGAATTGTGAATTTGTAGACTTCAGGTGAGGATCTTTATCAAGCTTCGTACGATGCCATCGCCCCTCGCACCCCCCCCCACCACCACCACCACCCCCACCACCCCCCACCCCACCCCCACCGCCTCATGGTGGAGACCCGGTGGCTGATTTCCAAATGTTCTGATGGTATTAACTGCATGATGGGAATTGGAATTAGCACCAGAGACCACGTTCACCGGGCATCCACTGATAACATGGACCAGAGTTTATCAAAGTGCAGGTGGCGACCAGCGGTTGTGATGCCGACGGGTGCCGGGAGGGTCAGGGTGTGATTGGTCACGTCATTCCTATGGTGGTCCCATTCATGGGAGAAGCACCCAAAGACCACTACCGGCTTTTAAATTTAGGACGGGGACTGTTGTCGGAGGAAGGAGCAGTGCTCTGAAAGCTAGTGACATCAAAACAAACCTGTTGGACTTTAACCTGGTGTTGTAAGACTTCTTACTGCGCTCACCCCAGTCCAACGCCGGCATCTCCACATCATGGCCTTTTAAATGGGAAGAATTGAGGCTGTGTGCAATCATCCAGACAGAGGCGGCAGCAGCGAGCAGGTCACATGCCCGGCATGTCCACTTGATGTCAAGCGCCCTGCTTTTCCTGCGTACGTCCCTTTGGCGCCAAATCGCAGAGAAGAGCTGCTTCCATTTCCTAGCTGTTGGTAAACAAGGCAAATGTATTGTGAAGATGGATTGTTTCCTGACAAGTAAGAGACGGCTGGAGACACAAAGAGACAGTGTGCCTGCTGGACAGGATCTCACAACATAATTTGCTGGAGAGAGCTGCCCTGGAGAGTACAGGGCAGGCCAGTGCAGTGCTAATGTTAGCTCTGTACAGAGGTCCAAAGCCTCTGGTTAACAGCACACAAAGAAACAACTTAACTCGGGAACAAAGTAGTGTAAAGATGTTTTCTTGAGGTATGGTTTTGGCAATTGTGCCAATGCAAATAAGGACGCAAAGCCGATGTGTGTTACATGCAGGGACGTATTGGCAAATGAGAGGAGAAATTTGAGATTTTGAAAGAGAAGTGGTGGGTGAGAAATTCCTTTTGAGGTTGGGACCCCAAAGTCAGTTCGCAGAAAAGGTAAGCTAACATGGCATGTATCATGAAGGTCAGCCGATATATGTCGCGAAGGTCGGCCGATGTGTGTTGAGAAGGACAGCCAGGGTGGGTTCCGAAGGACAGCCGATTTGCAAAAGTGGGACCCAGGACAAATGATTGAAAAACACTGATATGGACCACCCACAATTTCAGTCAGGTGGGATTCCTCAGTCAGCAGTTTAACTTCATGTTCATGTCATGCAAATGAGCTATGCAGTAGGGCCACATCTTCTTCTGACTTTTAAACAGGACATATTCTCATCCAGAGATGGGATTCTCCCAAATCAGCGAACTGGCCCAACGGCGGTGAAAAAAACGGCGCAAACCACTCTGGCGTCGGACCGCCGGAAATTGCGGAATTCTCCGCACGTCCGGGGGCTAAGCTGGCGCGGAGGGGTTGGCGCCATGCCAGCTGTCGCCGTAGGGACTGCGCGAGTTAGCGCATACGCAGAACCGCCAGCGTGGTTCAGCGCATGTGCAGACAGCAGACGTATTCTGCCGCATGCACGGGGGGGTGCCTTCTCCGCCATGTAGAGCTCCGCCATGGCCAGCGCGGAAGGAAGGAGTGCCCCCACGGCACAGGCCCGCCCGCAGATTGGTGGGCCCCGATCGCGGGCCAGGCCACCGTGGGCCCCCCACCCCCCCAGGAACGGAACCCTCCGCGCCCCCCCCCCCCCCCCCCGAGGACCGCACCAGCCAACGTACCTGCCAGGTCCCGCCGTGTGGGACCATGTCCAATCCACGCCGGCGCGACAGGCCAGAAATCGACGGCCGCATGGCCCATCGGGGCCCGGAGAATTGCCGGGGGGGGCCGCTACCAACGGACCCCGACCGTTGTGGCGTGATCCCTGCCCGAAAGCCGCGCCGGAGAATACAGCAGCCGGCGTCGGAGTGGCGGGGCAGAATTCACACCGCCCCCCGGGGATTCTCCGACCCGGCGGGGCATCGGAGAATCCCGCCCCAGGTATCCAAAGGTGCTGAGTTTAATCTTGTAAGCATCTTTGGAAACAGGCCAAGACAGTGTAACTCTTTTCATCTTAAAATTCTCATTCTTGTTTCTGAATCCTTCTCTCTGTAATCTCCTCCAGGCATTCAACCCTCCAAGATACCTACCATCCTCCAGTTCTGTCCTCTTGAACATTTCAGTTCCTTCGCCACTGGTAGCCGGGCTGCCCAAGCCTTCAGCTCCGCAATTCCCTCGTGAAATCTCTTCACTTCTCTCTCCTTCTCTATTTACTCTGTCCAAATCCCTCATGGTTTTGAACACCTCAGGGGTGGGATTCTCCGACCCCCTGCCGGGTCGGAGAATTGCCGGGTGGGGGGGGGGGGGGGGGGAGGGGGGGGGGGGGGTGGGGGAGGGGGGGCGGGGGGGGGGGGGGGACTTGAATCCCGCCCCGCCGCTCCGACGCAGGCTGCCGAATTCTCCGGCGCCAGTTTTCTGACAGGAGCGGGGATGGCGCCGCACTGGTCGGGGGCCGTTGGCAGCGCCCCACCCCCGGCGATTCTCCAGTCCCCGATGGGCCGAGCGGCCGCCTGTTTTCGGCCAGTCCCACCGGCGTGGATTAGACCAGTTCCGTACCGGCGGGACCTGGCTCTGAGGGCGGCATGCGGTGTCCTCGGGGGGGGGGGGGGGTGCGCCGGGGGGATCCGGCCCCGGGGTGGGGCCCCCACAGTGGCCTGGCCTGAGATCGGGGCCCACCGATCTGCGGGCGAGCCTGTGCCGTGGGGCACTCTTTCCCTCCGCGCCGGCCTTTGTAAAGCTCCGCCATGGCCGGCGCGGAGAAGAAACCCTCTGCCCATGTGCAGGAATCACGTCAGCTGTTCTGGGAACACGCTGGCGCCCTGCGCACGCGCCAACTCACGCCGGCTAGTGGAGGTCCTTCAGCGCCGGTTGGGGCGGCGCCAACCACTCCAGCGTGCCTAGCCCCCGAACGTGCGGAGGGCGGTCCGACCCCGGAATGGTTCACGCCACTCTTTGGCGCTGGTACAGCCCGCCAGCCGGATACCGGAGAATCCCGGCCTCAAGTCTCCTCTTTACATTCTCTTCACTGAGAAGATCAAACCCAGTTCTTCAAATGTATCAATGTAACTGAAATTCCCGACTCCGGGAACCATTCTGAGAAATCTTCTCTGCACCCACCCCAATGTCTTCACACCCAAGCTAAAGTGTGGCGTCCGGAATTGAACACAATACTGCAATTGAGACCAATCCAGTGTTTTATTAAGATTCATGAACAACGTCCTATGTTCTGTCCTGAGTAGATAAGAGTATCACACACAATTTTTATTTCCATTGACCATCGGAAGCTCCTTTCCTCCAATGGTGTTTCTTTTCCGTACTCAGGAAAATGTGGTTGGAGTCCCAACAGAGTCAGCCTCTTTCATTCTCTTTCCCCGCAAAAGCTGGTCCCGACCAACCACCGAGATGCTGACATCGACTGCGGCACCCGATGTTGTCCTCTGGCTGTTAGCAGCGGACCAAAGATTGAAGCTGGTCGAAATGAATGGGAAACACACGAGAAACAGTTTAAACTTTGCTCAATATTATGAAAGAGACAATTTTCAATTAGTCCCTCTCATCGCTCAGCACAACTGACTTTCTCAATTATTGAAGTTAATAAAAAGGAAAATTGTATAGGGCTTGTAATGGGCGGAGCATTCCAAATTTACCAATTTACACCATCACCAGAGTTAAAATGTATAATCACATTAGGAGAGATAAATTACCTTAAATTTTGGGGAGCAGAAAACAGGCATAACTTTTCACCTCGTGGATTCACAAGTTATGTATGATTTGTTCCGCACACAGAAGTCGATGTCAGCAGCGCGATTGGGCTTTTAGCAGCATCAACAGCCAATCTTCCACTTTTCTTTCCACTAATTGGTTTAGCTCAGTGGGTTAGACAGCTGGTTTGTGATGCAGAACAAGGCCAGCAGCGCGGGTTCAATTCCTGTGCCAGCTGAGAATTCTGAATTCTCCCTCTGTGTGTCTGAACAGGCGCGGGAATGTGGCGACTGCAGTGTTAATGTAAGCCTACTTGTGACAATAAAGATTATTTATAAGGTAGCATGGTGGTTAGCACAATTGCTTCAACTGACGATTAACCAGCCATGGTGGTTAGCTCAATCGATTCCTGGCTTGGGTCACTGTCTGTGCGGAGTCTGCACGTTCTCCCCGTGTGTGCGTGGGTTTCCTCCGGGTGCTCCGGTTTCCTCCCACAGTCCAAAGATGTGCAGGTTAGGTGGATTGGCCATGATAAATTGTCCTTAGTGTCCAAAATGGCCCTTAGTGTTGGGTGGGGTTACTGGGTTATGGGGATAGGGTGGAGGTGTGGGCTTGGTTAGGGTGCTCTTTCCAAGAGCCGGTGTAGACTCGATGGGCCGAATGGCCTCCTTCTGCACTGTAAATTCTATGATTCTAATGTTCAGAGAACGATAGTTCGCACTATTTTTGGAAGCTCGTTTCCTAGCCTCATTGTTGCTACTTGGTTTAAGGTTGAAACTCCAAGTTTTCCAAGTTGGTGGAAAGTAAAACCTGGTGCAGTTAAAAATCGCTGCCAATTACACCCTGGTGTACAGACGAAGCAATCACACCCCCTAAAAGAGCTTTACTTGTAGTTCATAATTTTTTAAATGAATGACTTTGGAAAGCGATAGCTGAGCGGAAATCTAAACTTCGGATTCAGTTGTTTCATCATTGGTGACGATCCACTGTTTTTTTTACATTATTTCACAGAACGTGAGTATCGTTGGCGAGGCCAGCATTTATTGATCATCCCTAAATGCCCGTGAGAAGTGGGCGGTGAGCTGTCTTCTTGAAGCGCTGTAACCCAAGTGGTGTAGGTGCACCCACAGTGCTGCTAGGGAGGACTTGCTGGGTTTTGACCCAGTGACAGTGAAGGGACGGCCGTTTAGTTCCAAGTCAGGATTATGTGTGAACTTTCAGGATGGGATATGAGGTTACATAACTCATCATTTTTTTGTTGTCATTACGTGAGAATGTATGTATTACCATTGATAAGAACATTTGTGTCGATTTATGTCTGAATGTGCTGCCAACCGCCAGTGGGCTTAATAATGAGGTCTGCACAAGAGAGATTATCAGTGGGGATATTAGGAAATAGTCTTCAATTATTCACAAGGAATTCTGCAACAAAGAAGTGTTTGACGTTAATAAAGGGCCTTGCTGTTACATGTTGCGATTCCATAGTGAGTCAGCCATGATTTCAATGAATGACCTATTACTCCTGTCCCTGTATTTCTGTTTTGCCTTATAAGAGTGACTACACTTCGAAAGTACTTCATTGACTGTAAAACACTTTTGGACATCCTCAGGTTATGTCAGACGCTCTATGATGCAGGTTCTTTCTTGCTTTTATAGTTGCCTTTTTCTAATTTTGGGGGATCTTGGATGGTCCACAAGGCAGCCAGAGATACACATTAGAGGTGTCCTGTAATTTTATTCTGGGAGAAAATGTTCCATTTTCACTTTTGAGATTCATTTTTTAAAAAAATTTAGAGTACCCAATTCACTTTTTCCAATTAAGGGGCAATTTAGCGTGGCCAATCCCACCTACCCTGCACATCTTTTTTGGGTTGTGGAGGCGAAACCCACGCAAACACAGGGAAAATGTGCAACCTCCACACGGACAGTGACCCAGAGCCGGGATTGAACCTGGACCTCGGCACCGTGAGGCAACAGGGCTAACCACTGCGCCACCGTGCTGCCTTTACTTTTGGGATTTATAAGTACTCCTACAAGATACGTTTTGAAGATGTGAGCTTTCATAATTGACTTCTTTGAGGGTGCGTTATACTTAAAACCTTACCTTCTTGTAAACTCTTTATTTCTTATGTGGAATGCGCATCTATTAATGCAAATATCTCTCTCTGTCTATCCTTTGCCCCTAAAGCCATTCCTGCATTTATGCGCTTGTGGAAATATTTAATGCAGAAAAAAGATTGCAGCATTCTTCGGAACAGGGGCAGCGTGGCCAAAACAGTCCCTGAGGTGACCAAATGTTTGGGTCTGTGAGGTGAGGTTGAAGGAGAGGTATATA